>NC_045152.1:30069724-30082224 GCF_900700415.2 Clupea harengus | reverse complement strand
CATGATCAGGCTTTTTGCATTCTCTAAATTACAAGCTGCCAACTAATACCCTCGGAGTGCTCGGCTTTGGCCCAGCACTCAGTTACGAGCGTATGTGTGTGTGACTATGTCCCCGTAATGTGTGAGCGTTATTGTGAAATCTGCATGTGGCCAGGGACAGAGTGGGAGACATCCAGTCTGTTTTGCCATACTGCTGATTCACAGGCTCTTTTCACTGGCTCTTCCGTGGTGTTAAAGCTCACTTCACCCATGGGGGTGCCTCTCTCCCTCTCCCTCTCTCTCCACCCCTCATTACCTCTTTCCCAATCACGGCCCAATCGTCGCTCCCTGGTTTTTCAACCCGTGACGCCACTATTGATTCCCCCGTCTATAGTTTCTCTCGCTAATAACATGTGATCTCTGCCATCTGTCTCTCACAGTGTTGCCGTCATTGGTAGCCTATCCCTTGAAATATGTCGCCTGTCAGCATTAATGTTGCACAGGAAGGCTGGTCATCTGGTAATGAGTAGAAAATGACGACGGCATCCAGAGTGTATGTGTGTGAGAGCGATGGCCTCCAAAAATGAAATGAGACAAAGGGCACACCTGTGGAAACGGAGTCCAAAGAGAGCAGACAGGTCAGTGAATGTCAGCGGAACAAGAGCAAGGGAAAGCTCACAGACCAGACAGGCTGAGTAGCAGTAATCCCAAAGGTTAAAATACCAAAACTCAAGATCCAAAAATCAGGCATTGTTGAGACGGCAAAGCCGAGAGCAGCGACACAGAGCAGACTGGAAACCCGTCTTTGAGGTTCATCCAGCGCTGAGTGACCCTTCAGACAGGGTTTAAATGCTGAGGCTGTTGAGGTGAGTAGCACAGGGTTTAAATGCTGAGGCTATTGAGGTGAGTAGCACAGGGTTTAAATGCTGAGGCTATTGAGGTGAGTAGCACAGGGTTTAAATGCTGAGGCTATTGAGGTGAGTAGCACAGGGTTTAAATGCTGAGGCTATTAAGGTGAGTAGCACAGGGTTTAAATGCTGAGGCTATTGAGGTGAGTAGCACAGGGTTTAAATGCTGAGGCTATTGAGGTGAGTAGCAACAGGGTTTAAATGCTGAGGCTGTTGAGGTGAGTAGCACAGGGTTTAAATGCTGAGGCTATTGAGGTGAGTAGCACAGGGTTTAAATGCTGAGGCTGTTGAGGTGAGTAGCAAAAGGGTTTAAATGCTGAAGCTGTTGAGGTGAGTAGCAACAGGGTTTAAATGCTGAGGCTGTTGAGGTGAGTAGCACAGGGTTTAAATGCTGAGGCTGTTGAGGTGAGTAGCAACAGGGTTTAAATGCTGAGGCTGTTGAGGTGAGTAGCAACAGGGTTTAAATGCTGAGGCTGTTGAGGTGAGTAGCAACAGGGTTTAAATGCTGAGGCTGTTGAGGTGAGTAGCAACAGGGTTTAAATGCTGAGGCTGTTGAGGTGAGTAGCAACAGGTGTGAAAGCAGCAGTGTTAGCGAAAGGCTCAGTTGCTCGTCAGAGAGGAAGAAGTGCAGGGTTTGGGAAAAACACGGCATGGACAAACCAGGATCATGGCACATAACAACACAGCACGAAATGGCAGGACACTGGGAAACACAGATCAGGATGTGGAGGAACTGGGCTGGCTTGTGGCGGCGATAGTATCAGTGTTTTGTTGGAGAATTATCAGATCAGTCCCCCTTGGTAGTGCTAACCCAAGAGCTAAGCCTCTGAGCTAGTACACAGCGAGCTCATGGCCAGGGGAGATGGCTCTTCTAGGATTTGTATTCTTTCTCACAGCAGCCAGTTAAGTCCTGGCAAAAAAGCTCAAAAGAGGAGCAAAGTCGACAAACCAACTCGATCCATGAGGTGCCTTTGAGAGGCACGGCCTCTGTACAGCAACCACCTCGGAATACAAAAAACCCTGGTCTCCAGGAACAGATCTATTAGAACTAATACGATGTCTGGAGACCACCATGTTGGTTTTGGCCATGTTTGCATTGACTCCCCAAAATTCAGACCGGTTGTCTGACCAACAGTCAGATCAAAGTCCCAGCCTCGTGAGACTGCAATGTGTGAAAGCGCTGTCGTAAAGGATGGCGCGAGCAGCAGGTTTCTGTGCAGGGCTGGGGGAAATAAGGGAATCAAGCCTTCAAACTCCACAGTAGTGGTTAAAATGCTTGTAGCCAATCTGTAGCACGACATGGACATCAGCGCAGTGAAGCATGTGAAGTTTAATGTAATTTACCCCTTATGATGATTATGATGGACAGAACAGATAATAAAGCCCTCAGGGGGGGTGGGGGCTGGCTGGGGAGGACTGAGATTAATCCATTTTAGGGATGAAAAAACCAGCGCAATTAATCTATTCTCTTTTTCTTAGCTAATTGCTACTTTTGCTTGCATTATCTGGAGGATAACCACCCTCACTCTTTCTCCATTGTTCCCTTATTAAACTGCTATTCCTCTGTGAACACCTTGTAATACCTTTTCTGTTATTTGTGAGCCTGCTCTTAATCTCGGAGCCCATCATCTTGTACCAACCCCGTGCATAGAGACCCTTGCTTATTAGCGTCCAGACCTCTGGCCGAAGCAAGACGGTGTTTTTTTTAGCACAGTGGTGTGCTGGATGGAGAGATTGATGGCTGCATTGTCATCTCTCTAAAAGAGAATTGCATTTGCATCTTGCTCGCGCTCCTCGTACCCGCTTACTTCATTTGAATTGACGCCGTTTGGCATTTGTAATATGTGTCTAGTGTTTCTGCCATTCCTATCACTGCATCGCACATATTTGGTGTGGCTAATGGATTGATGAGGTAGCGGCATTTTATTTGTTAATTCATATCATTTGTAAATCGGCTAATGAAGCCAAATAGAAGAAACGGGGGAGATGTATGCAGATTTGATTCGATTTAAAACTATGCATTTGCAATGTACATAATGTGTACATGGTGTTATATAATGCAGCGATGAGAGAGGACACAGGGATGTATTTACTTCTCTAGATAGAGATAGATGGATAGACAGATAGATGGATAGATAGATAGAGAGGTAGAGAGATAGAGAGATAGAGAGATAGATAGGTAGATAGATAGATGCAGAGATGGCGAAGGGCTACAGTGACACAAAAGTAGCTCTCGATGACTCACTCTCTCTCTCTCTTTCTCTCTTTCTCTCTTTCTGTCTCTTGTTCTCTCTCTGTACTCCTCTCTCTCCCCAGTCTGGATTAAAATAACAGAGCTTTGGCAGCCCCAGCCTGCAGAGAGGGAGTTACGCTTTCCATCTAAGAGACAGGGCGCTCTGCTAAAAATACTGGTTCTTGTGTGGGCTGCGCGCAGTGGATTGGACCAGGGCTGCAGCGTGGTGCACAACATTAGAAGAGCCTCCACTGATGTATGTGTGTGTGCGCCGCGGCTCCTGGAAGCACATGCCGAGCAGGTGTGGAGCGAAGAGATCAAAACGGAGGGAGAGAGAGAGATAAAGAGAGAGAGAGAGAGAGAGAGAGAGAGAGAGAGAGAGAGAGAGAGAGAGAGATAGCGTCAGCCGCCCTGGCTTCTGTTTGCCCGTTCGCATTCGACGTCATGCCAAACGATGAAGGGGGGGGAAGACTTGCGTCACAGCGCTTCATGTGCGCGTTGGTGATGCTCATGTGCGTGTAGGCCAAGGTTACTTGGTGCGTTCATGCGTGCCACTTAAAAATGTCTTCAGGATATGTGTTCCTGCTTTACAGTGCGCTTAGCTCCAAACGTCTATTAGAATGCCCAGGCATCACAGTAGGAAATTAAGTTCAATTGATTTTTATTAACAGGTCAATACATTCCTATTGCACTACTAAATGGAATTCTCCAGCATGCTCCACCGTGTAATGTTAAACGCACACACTCAATTTGGAGCTCATGCCAATTCAGGCGCTCTTTTTTTTAAGCACTCCGACTGCTGCACGTCTGTGTGCCGCAGGAGGAAATGAAGATGATCTCTGATAGAGGCATCATCACATCTCTCTCCATCTGTCTGCCCACAGATTCAACTCCAGTGTCAGTTGATCCATCTGGGCCATCGCACCAGGATCAGGCTCTCAGGCTCCCCCTCTCTCCGCTCTCTCCGCTCTCTCGCTCTCTCTCTCTCTCTCTCTCTCTCTCTCTCCCCTCTCCCCTCTTTCTCTCTCTCTCTCTTTTACTCTATTTACCGTTCCCTGCCCTCAGCCTCCTCTGTGGCTAAACAAGGGCTAAATACCCTGCTAAACAAACATGCAGGACCCCCTACATCAGCAGATGAGAAAAGATTGTAAAGCACCCCAGAAAATACCCTCACATAACACATAAATAAACAAGCGCTAAAAACACCCACTAAACAAACACACTAAATCAACAAACCGAACAAGGGAAATTTAAACTATTAATATCAGCAAATAGAGAAAAAGAAGAAGATCAAGCGCCCCGAAATCTTCCTCTTCTCCTTGGTGTCGGCGAGAGCGGCAGCTCTGAGAGGGGTTGTGTGGCTGTGAAGGAAGGCGCTGCTTATTAAAAACAAACACTCGTGCGGGAGCTCCCCCTGACACTCCGGTGCACCAAAGCGTGTTAAAGGTGCGCATTCACAGGAAACGGCCTTTTAAACAACTCTTATTTCTAAACTCTTTTTGTTTCTTCTCATTTCTCTGGGGCTTTTTTTTTCCTCTTCTCCCCCGTGTTAAGTGTCTCCATGGTTCGGAGATTCCGGGGTAATTTCCATGCGAAAGGTTACGGAGCGCACCGGAGTGGAGAGAGACAGAGTGGGAGTGTGCTGGAGAGATAGGGAGTGTTGTTGGGGAGGGTGTGGGTGGGGAGGGTGGGGATGGAGGTACGGGGGAGTCTGTGCTCAGACAGGTCATTAGACAGTGGTGAGTCCATACCCACAGGACACTGATCCAGCCCAGCGAGGAGCACTGAGCGAAAGGCTCAAAAAGAGTTAAAGCTCAAATAAACTCCAAAAAATCCTGACTATATATACATATCTTCTGGTCCATTCTTCAAGTCTGGCGCGCTCATTAGAGTCTAGCTGTGACAAAGACATAGAGATAGAGCTACACTTCTTCACCAGCGGTCCAAATGAAACAGAAATTCGATCTAACTTCTTCCCAAAATTTGAAGCTATACATCCAAATTTCTATGAAATTGAAGGCCACAAGAAAATGCAATATTTATTAGGAGAAGAGGAAAACTCGCTGCTTATTACATAGATAATTGTGATACAAAGAGGAGTGACCACACAATGACAGTGCCTATGAATACTCATTACACTCATGCATGTATTAACAGACACACTGCAACCACCTACATCCTCATTCACATGCACGCATGCACACACACTCACACACACATATGCAACATGGAGGACATATGTGTGTGTGTGTGTGTATGTGGTTATGTACATATATGCATATTTATAATTACACAGAGAACTTGGCTGTACAGAAATGAAACATTTCATTTCACATGCAGCCTCATGTGTTGCAAAAATATGATTTGTTTTGATTTCTCGTTTTTTTTTCATTAATGTTTTACTGTTTCTGTGAATGCCTTGGCAATACAATGTATGATTTGTCATGCCAATAAAGCACATTTGATTTGAATTGAACCAATTTGATAGAGAAAAAGACAGAGAGAGAGAGAGAGAGAGAGAGAGAGAGAGAGAGAGAGAGAGAGAGAGAGAGAGAGAGTGTCTGTGTTATGAGTGAGGTACAACATGGAGGACTGAGGATCCGGCTCCTTCAAGAGGCCAGGGCAGCCATTAGAAATGTCTGGAGAGAAACTGACCCAGTGGTACCACTCGCCGACGCCAGGCCTAAACACAGCCGGCTGGCTGACGCCGATTTGTGACGTGATTTTTGAGGGCGGATGGCGTATGAGAGTAAATAAAAAATGACAGATTGTATTTATAGCTGCAGACATGGAAGAGTTTTTGTGTCGAGACAAGGCTTGGGAAGTGTAGGAGTAATGCAAGCTGAAGTCTGTCCCTAGTGGGTTTGTGCAAATGCACAGAGAAACAGTGACTGAGAGACGTGAGAGACACCAGGGACTAAACACACTATTCCTCTGCGGAGACTCATGAGGCCAGGATAAGCTGCAGGTCTTTGCTAGAACCAAGAGTACTGTGAGAATTCCTGGAATTCCACTCTAAAGTTTAACCAATCCCATGAAACATGAATAGTAAAGCCCATCCTGCTTCTGGTGTCATCCCCCCCCCCCCCCCCCACACGCTCTGCCTGTTTTCCCATCAGACCCTGTGCTGCACACCTGACTGACCTCATCAGTGGAGCTTGTGCTGTAGTTTAACACACCTGATGTAGTTCATCAACAGACTTGTAATTACACTGACATCAATCAGGTGGTTTGGAACAGGGATCGATCGCTAGAAGATGTGGGGGGTGGAGAGCAGGACTCCACATGCCCGGCGTGCCCTGTCCCACGGGATCTCAACCCCCGCTGCCTCGACACAGCCCAGCAAGGAGCACTGAGGCTGAAGAAAAGAAAAGAAAAGGCCTTCACTCATCATCATCATCATCATCATCATCATCACCCTCTGTATGAAGCACAGCTAATTATCATGTGCTTGGTTGGCTAAATGCTAACCAGACCTAAGATGACCAGCAACTAGCTCGGTCGAGTGTGCCGAGCGGTGAGAGACGGGACGCATGCAGAGCAGGGTGAAAGGGCCCCACAAGTGGGACTGAGAGCCATTGCCCACTCACACAGCCAGCTCTCAGACACAGAGATGTGTTTTTATTTGACACCCTCCCCAAGGTCATACATACATACCCATCTGCTATCCGGCAGCCAGGCACGTACACCTGCCTGTCTGTCTTAATGGCTCAGTTGTAGGCATATGTGGACAACGAAAGGCCCTCGCTGCAGAGCTCACTAGAAAATGAGAATGATGGAAGAGTGGGCTGGCCTAATAGGCTGTGTGTGTGTGTGTGTGTGTGTGTGTGTGTGTGTGTGTGTGTGTGTGTGTGTGTGTGTGTGTGTGTGTGCATGTGCCTGTGTCTCTATGTGCAGCATTTGTGCATATATTTGTGTGTATATGTGCATTAATACGTGTGTGTATGTGCTGATGTGATCCAGTGAATGGTGTTTCTGGTGTTGTCGGCAGGATAATCTGCCGTAATCCCTGAGCATGCCATCTATCTGACCACAGCATTGCAGGGGAGAGAAGAAGGAAGCACACTCCCCAACTGACAACACACTAACTCTCTCAGCACCGCACTGTTCTGTGCGGTTCCGCTGGCCCTCCATACTCTTCCCAGAGTTCTCTTGTGTCGGTTCCCACATCTCACCTGGGGCAGTGGCTCATCACACGGCAGGGCACGGTGCCCATCCGGTGCCCTCACAGGCCTGGTTACTCATCTAAGCGCGGATGTGAGGATTAAGCAGGCAGCATGGTGTGGCTGTGCCAACCTGCCTGTCTGTCCATCTGGGGGATGGGAGGCTGGAGCTGGACAGGGCAGAGTAGGTACTGTGGACACCGCAGGCTCTGGATTAGGGCACGAGGCCAACGCTGTGGTAGGGCCGGGCAGCGAGGGCAAAGATGGATGCTGAAGGCGAACCCCCTGTCTGATTTAAGATGGGGGATTCAGGCTGCATCCCCAACATGCTTTTTTGACTACATGTGTGTGGAAATCCATCGCAGCCCTTTTCTTTTGCCCCCCCCCCCCTCCTTTTCCTCCCTCTCTCCCTCCTCCCTGCAGGTTTGTCTTTCTGTTTCCCTTTCTCTTTGCCCCCCCCCCCCCCCCCCCCCCCCCCCCCCACACATAGCAATCAGCCAGGTGGTAAATGACCAGATGAAATGAGCTGCTTATAGGAGAGACATGGAGGATCGAGAGAGGAAGAGAGAGGAGGGTGGACAGAAATATGAAAGGATGGAGAGGAAGGGATAGAGAAAGAAATGAAAGATGGATAGGCAGAGCAGTCCAATGTATAGAGTGACAGTCAGAGAGAAAAGCTGTAATAACTCAAGACAAATGGAGGCAGGCTAAAGAGAGCCAGTGGTGTAATGGCAGATAGATAGAGATCCCGAGAGAGAGAGAGAGAGAGAGAGAGAGAGAGAGAGAAAGAGAGAGAGAGAGAGAACCAGGGACCACAGAATGAGAGAAATGAAGAACCAGAAATAGAATGAGAGAGCCAGAGAGGGGATGAGAGACTGAGAGAGGATTTGAGAAGAAGAGAGAGAACCAGAGATAGAATGAGAGAAACACATAGAAAACCAAAGATGGAATAAGAGAGAGAGAGAGAGAGAGAGAGAGATCTGTGCACTTGGGGAGAAAAAGATAGATGTAGAGAGAGAGAAAGTGAGGGAGGGAGAGAGACACAGAGAGAGGGAGATAGATGTAGAGAGAGAGAAAGTGAGGGAGGGAGGAGATGGGAGAGAGCAGGTGGAAATGAGCATCTGCGCTTGGCAGCCTAGGAAGCGGGGGCAGGAAATAACTGTCAGTCTGCGTTCAGACTGCAGCTACGGGTGGAGCGGGAGAGAAGAGGAGGAGAGGAGAGGTTAATCATTAACTTGTGGGGAGAAGGGACACTTTTTTTAGCGTGGCCCCCCTCTTTTCTCTCGCACACCGTGTGTCTCCCTCTATCTCTCCATCTCTCACTCTCTTTCCCTCTATATACCGCACTCTCTTCCTCCCCCTCTCTTCCTCTCTCTGACTCTCTCTCCTCTCCCTCCATCTCCCTCTCTCTGTGTCTCTCTCCCTCCCACCGGCTCTCTCTCTATCTCCATTTCTCTCCCTCTCATTTTCTCTCTTTACCTCCCTCCCTCTCTCTCTCTCTCTCCATCTCTCTTTCCCTCTCTCCTCCCCCTCTCTCTCCCTCTCTCTGTGGTGCTCTCAGAATGAGCTGTTCCACTTGAAGGATGAGAGTGGTGCTGGCTGATAGAGAGTGATAGAGTGCCAGTGACAGTGGTGCTACTGACTGCAGCCTGCTGAAGGGACGGCAGGGCTGCTGTGAGTCCGCTTGTCCCCCCCCCCCCCCCCCCACCGAGACCAGGGGACAGCAGGCCCAGCCTTTTTTATGGGCATTAAGGAATGAAATTAGAGAGGTCAGGCGTAGGGGGCCTGGCTGTAATGAATCCAATCAAGCCATTGACTCCAACTTCAAAGACCTTTAAAACCCGGGGTACTAATGCAGTATAATCAAATCCATTGCTTTTGCTGTATAAGAGGGATGTGTGTATGTGCTCGTGTATGCGTGTTTCCATGCGTGGGTATGTGTGTGCCTGTGTGTGCCTGTGTCCTTGTTTCTTTGCATGTGTGTGTCTGTCATAGAGGGTTGGTTAAATGATATAAAGGAAAAAGAGAAGAGTCGAATAACTACGTTGATGGTGATGAATGGTGCATGCTTTGTAACCAAGGAGATCTTATATGGAGTATTATATGAACAGAGGGCCAAGGGTTCATTGTCTTTGTATGTACAGATTTATGCTTGTCTTATGTCTTTATGCTTGTTTGTGTTCATACAGTGGTGAATGTACGATATGGGATTTTCTTGTGCGTGGGTGTATTGTGTATCTTCACACGCTTAAGTATGTGTGGTCGTGTGTGAGTGTGTGTGTGTGTGTGTGTGTGTCCATCTATGTGTGTATTTAGGGGTACCATGCACATGTGTGCTTGTGTGTGTTGTGATGTGGTTCACTTGTGATGTGGGTTTGCTCTGAACACACTCATGAAACGTATACATCTGAAACATAAACGTTTTACACAAATTATTTCCAAAGAGGGAGATACCCAACTCAACGTCTCTCCCTACTGCTCCACCCAACTCAACGTCTCTCCCTACTGCTCCACCCAACTCAACGTCTCTCCACACTGCTCCACCCAACTCAACGTCTCTCCCTACTGCTCCACCCAACTCAACGTCTCTCCCTACTGCTCCACCCAACTCAACGTCTCTCCCTACTGCTCCACCCAACTCAACATCTCTCCCTACTGCTCCACACCGCTTCACTCCACTCCCCACTGCTCCACCCTACTCCAGAGTGCTCCCTCCTGCTCTCCCCAGTGCTCCACCCTACTCAACACTGCTCCCCAGTGCTCCATACTGCTCCACCCTACTCCACAGTACTCCCCAGTGCTCCCTCCTGCTCTCCACTGCTCCACCCTACTCCCCAGTGCTCCCTCCTGCTCCCTCCTGCTCCCTACTGCTCCACACCGCTTCACTCCACTCCCCACTGCTCCACCCTACTCCACAGTGCTCCCCAGTGCTCCCTCCTGCTCTCCACTGCTCCATCCTACTCCCCAGTGCTCCCCAGTGCTCCCTCCTGCTCTCCACCGCTCCACCCTACTCCACACTGCTCCACCCTACTCCCCAGTGCTCCACCCAACTCAACACTGCTCCACCCAACTCCCCAGTGCTCCACCCTACTCCCCAGTGGTCCACCCAACTCAACACTGCTCCACCCAACTCCCCAGTGCTCCACCCAACTCAACACTGCTCCACCCAACTCCCCAGTGCTCCACCCTACTCCCCAGTGCTCCACCCAACTCAACACTGCTCCACCCAACTCAACACTGCTCCCTCCTGCTCTCCACTGCTCCACGCTACTCCAGAGTGCTCCCTAGTGATTCAGGTCTGAGCCTCATTACTCTCCCTCTGATTTCTGCCTTTCATCGGCCACTTAGTCATTTGCTCTTCAATTAGAGACTGCAGCTCAGCTTGGGCTTACCCACCATTGAGAGGCCTTAGATTGGACCGCACAATGGCCTGAGTTAAAAAGCCCTTTCATCTTCACCAGGCCCCTGTGCTGGCCAGGGAATGGTAGAGGGGAATGACTGACTGTATAAGCCAATCCCATGCCTTGTTTGATGCCTGCAGGAGAATAAGCAGCACTATTTTAGAGCACAGCTACAGTATAAGCAGATGCTAGATGTTAGGCTAATTGGTGGGGCATGTTGCTGCTGCACACAATAGATAATTGAGACTGCAGATACACTTTTCTGCTTATGCTATGCATGGGTTGTGTTGTTGTGTCATGGTGTGCCGTGTCACATATATCATTGGACACAGTGGAGTAGTGAATTACTACATGTGTGGATTATGAAGTGTAGTTTGTGACAGTTGTGATTTATTTACAGTTTTTACAATCATTGTCACTCTTGTCTCAATACCATGTCCCATTTTTTCGAAACTCTTCACACAGTGTGCTTTACAAACACATACCAAAGCACATCAGTTAACCTGCCATCCAAAATGCATTACAACCACCAAAGCACTTCATACTTCACACAAAAGTGACTCATGCAGCCATAACTATGGCAAATGCTGTCACCCAGCAAGACTACTGTGGCACTCAAAATACAATGAGCTAAAAAACACAATAATTTTGAAGCACTAAAAAATTCATATATTATGTGTTGCCAAAAGCTCTTTTTTGTTGTTGCATAATTTAGAGTTGCATTGCAAAACATGACTCCTCTTTAAAGTATATAACGTTGTCCCAACAAATAAATCTGAAATGCTGCAATGTGTTTCATGCTACAAGTTCTGTGGTATAATAGAACACAAGTGTGTAGATGCTTTTCAGTTCAGGAAGTGAAACAACAACACAACAACCTACCATTAGACGTCTGCTGTAGCCCTCATGCTGATCCATGGTGTCTGCTGTATTTGGACCTGTTTTACTGCAATGTTCTCCCTGGGTTTACAGTTCATATTTAGAACAAATATATGATAACATTTATACAACATTTATAACATAATATTTAGCATATCTTATCCTATCCCCAACGCCCCACAAATATTTTAAGCCAAGCAGCTCACCAACAACAAACTTTTACTGTGTGTGGTCAAAGACAGTGTCACTGTTCAGTTTTTTGGTTTCCACACTCATCTCAATACCATGTCCACTTCTTCAAAACTCTTCACACAGTGTGCTTTACAAACACATACCAAAGCACATCAGTTAGCCTCTGGTGCCACGTAAAAATACTTAATTCTTCACCCAAAAGTGACTCATGCTGCCAAAACTACAGCATATGCTCTCTCCCATTAAACTACTTTATCACTCAATGTGATCAATGAACTTAAAAAACACAAACAACTTGAAGCATTGCAAAATGCATATGCTATGTGTTGCCGTATCCTTTATTTTTTGCATAGTTTAGTGTTGCATTGCAAAAGAAAAGAAAAATGTATGACACCTCTTGAAGTACATGTTGTAATACCAAACAATACAGTACTTTTGAAATTCAGCTACATGCTTCAAGACAGCTCAATGCTAAATGTGTTGTCGTATATGATAGCACAAAAACTGTGCAGACTCTCTTCATTCCCAGTACAGAAAGTGCAAGAGCAACAACACATGAGACTACCACTAGAAGCGTCCTGCGGCCCTAATGCTGTGTGTGTGTGTGTGTGTGTGTGTGTTTGTGTGTGTGTGTGTGTGTATGTGTGTGTGTGAGACTACCACTAGAAGCCTCCTGCAGCCCTAATGCTGATCCGTGGTGTCCTCTGATTTACTGTAGCGTAACATTTTTATGAACTTGCAACAT
>NC_045152.1:30044724-30064724 GCF_900700415.2 Clupea harengus | reverse complement strand
AAGGTAAAATACACACAACTCACAGTGATAGCATTTGTATCTGTGTAACGTTGGTAAGAAATTATCATTTCAAAGAAACATGGACACCCCTGAGTTAAATATACTCACTTTGGTGAGGAAAGGGCTCATTTCAGCAGATTGCTCTAAATGAAGTTAATTGCTTTACTTTGCCGTGACAATTTTCTATAACACTCGCCGAGGAGGGTTTGCGTTCAAAAACCGTAAGTGACTCTGCGAGCTTCCTCCCGAAACTGTCCAAATAATGTTTGCATGAGGTGATTCATGCTGCAACAAGCACAACATAATGAGGAATCAAATCAATTTGTTTTTGTCGGCGCTTGTCCTGAGGCAGATATCACGTTGCAATGCAATGCCTCAGCGGTCAAGCTGTTTAGAGATTCCAGAGGCATGTCCTGGCGCGTTACTGGCAGAAGCAGCCTCATATCCGAGGATCATTTGGTTTCGTGTTCCACCGGCCAGGGAGTCCAAATCTAATGGTTTCACTGGCAGGGACCCCTGAGCATTCTGATAACAATGCACTCTCTCTCTCTCTCTCTTTCTCTTCCCCTCTCTTTCTCTCTCTCTCTCTCCCCTGCAGTTTTGATGGAGAGAATGGGCCCTCTCCCGGCCGCAGTCCCATGGATTCGCAGGGGACTCCTGGCCTGGTGGTCCACCCATCCTTCCCACAGCGGAGGGAGTCCTTCCTCTACCGCTCCGACTCCGACTACGAGGTGTCCCCCAAGACCATGTCCCGAAACTCCTCCATCAACAGCGAGTGGTGAGCACGGACGCCATCTGTGCGCTGTTTTTCCGCTGTCCGCGCACATGAGGTCAAAGGCTACTTAAGCTGTCCCAGCAGCAAGAGTAGCGGTAGCGTTAGCAGACACCATCATTCTGAAGTGTGTGAACTGAAGACATAATGACCTGTGGGAGATGCCACGGTTGCCGCTTGGGAAATGGGCCGGTCATGTGTCTTACATCATTTCTTCGTTGGTTGATAGGAACTGCTGAGGCAGAAGTAAGCTTCTCGGTCAGGAGTGTTACACTTTCATAAGCCTATGATGCAATGGTGCCTGACACTAATGGTCTCTCTATTCCTTCTGTCTTCTTTAACTCTCTCTCTCGCTCTCTGTACCCCTCTCTCACTCTCTCGCTACCTCCCCTCTCTCTCACTCTTGTCTATCTCGACCCCTCTCTCACTCTCTCGTTACCCCTCTCTTACTCTCTCTCTCTCTCTACCCCGCTTTCACTCTCTCCTTACCCTTCTCGCCATCTCTCATTCTCTTTCTCTCTCTTTCTACCCCTCTCTCACTCTCTTGTTACCCCTATCGCTATCTCTCAATCTCTTTCTCTCTCTCTCTACACCTCTCTCACTCTCTCGTTACCCCTCTCTTACTCTCTCTCTCTCTTTCTCTCTCTCTCTACCCCTCTCTCACTCTCTCTCTACCCCTCTCTCACTCTCTCTACCCCTCTCTCTCTCTCTCTCTCTACCCCTCTCTCACTCTCTCTACCCCTCTCTCTCTCTCTCTCTCTCTTCCCCTCTTTGTTTCTCACCCCCTCTCTTTCCAGCCATGCTGAGGACCTCATAGTTACTCCTTTTGCTCAGGTGAGTCTTCCAGTCCTTTTTCTCCTCCTCAGCAGGTGTGTATTGTATTCTGTGTGTGTGTGTGTGTGTGTGTGTGTGTGTGTGTGTGTGTGTGTGTGTGTTTGTGTGTGTGTGTGTGTGTGTGTGTGTGTGTGTGCATGCGTGCGCGCGCGCGCGCGCGTGTGTGTGTGTGTGTGTGTGTGTGTGTGTGTGTGTGTGTGTGTGTGTGATGGCTGGTAATATTGCTGAGAGAGCCCTCCTGAGCTCAGTGTACCCACCACCTCTCTTCATATTTCTCACCCTCCAGGTGTTGGCCAGCCTCCGAACCGTAAGAAGCAACTTCACCATTCTCGCCAATGTCACCTCACCTACTACTAACAAGTCAGTATGCCAGCAGCGCAAGTGTCACTCACCCCTGTCCCTCTCTCCCCCGCCCCAACTCCCAGCCCACTGTGCTTACAGTGCCACCTTGTGTGTGTGTGTGTGTGTGTGTGTGTGCCCTGTACCTTTTCTGTTGCCATGAATATGTGTGTGTGCCATCTGTGTTGTGTGCCGTCCTCTCATTTTACTTCCTGTGGAGTAGCTGACTCTGCAAGGGATCCGGCCCTGATGCGATGCCGGTGTCCGGATCTGTGCCAGATGGCGCCACTTCTGTGCTGGATCCGTGCTCTTTTTCATGCCGGTCCTGGGCCGAATCCATGCTGCTTCTGCGCCGGATCCATGCTGGCTCTCTCACAGGAACAGCTTCTGTTCGGGAGGCATTGCATGCCTGCTCGTCCGCCTTAGTTACCCGTCTACAATAACTGCATCTGGGATTTCTCCTCAGTCTTTGCTTACGTGGTCAGACGGCACACTCGTTCTGTAAATATATATATTTTTTTTTCGGCTGTGAGTTTTGCAGCACATGTCAAACCAACCCCTCATTCAAGCATCATGACTGATGCTTCCTTGTCATGCTGAGTAGAAGCTGACTTTGGGACAGATTGGGCCCTTGGACAGCACCAAGATGGCGCCGTGCAAGTGGCAGCTTGTTGCAGTAGCCCCGGTTAATGTCTTTTCTTTCTCTGCAATTTCTCTTTGGGTGTTTAATAAAATACTCTATCTATCTATCTATCTATCTATCTATCTATCTATCTATCTATCTTAGTTTAGTTTATTGACCCCTCAGCATTAATACAAATTGATGACGACAATTATCATTAAAAACAATGAATCATTTTGGTGTCACAATAAAACATCATTACTATAAGTCAGCTCCACACATGGGGTATTCCCAATCAGAGAGATGCCCCTGGTAGCACACACTGATCTGATGGCTGTCGGTCACGAGGCTGCAGGTCCATGGGATCAGGCCCTGTCTCACTCCACTGTACTGCCATGTGATCTATTCTACAGCATCAAAGACCTTGGCAAAGACAGTTGTTATTAGTGTACACATTGAGCACAGTACATCACAGGTCTTGTACACAGTCCATCAAACTGACTGGATAGTTGTGTTGTGGCGCGATTCTGTCGGTCGCCAAACTGCACGAGATCTGGGGTGATGACATTCAGGATCCAATGCGCAGCAAGCTGTTTGCATAGTTTCTATCTTTCTATCCATCTGTCTGTCTGTCTGTCTGTCTGTCTGTCCATCTGTCTGTCCATCTGTCTGTCTGTCTGTTTATATGGGCTGGTTCTGTTCTAAGGTCAGTGGCTCCCTTGTGGACTACACATCTACTCTTCCTGCGCCCACACTTCATACCTTACTGTATGTATTCTCAACTATCGCCACTTCGTACCTTACTGTATGTATACTCAACTATCGCCACTTCGTACCTTACTGTATGTATTCTCAACTATCGCCACTTCGTACCTTACTGTATGTATTCTCAACTATCGCCACTTCGTACCTTACTGTATGTATTCTCAACTATCGCCACTTCGTACCTTACTGTATGTATACTCAACTATCGCCACTTCGTACCTTACTGTATGTATTCTCAACTATCGCCACTTCGTACCTTACTGTATGTATTCTCAACTATTGCCACTTCGTACCTTACTGTATGTATTCTCAACTATCGCCACTTCATACCTTACTTTATGTATTCTCAACTATCGCCACTTCATACCTTACTGTATGTATACTCAACTATCGCCACTTCATACCTTACTGTATGTATTCTCAACTATCACCACTTCGTACCTTACTTTATGTATTCTCAACTATCGCCACTTCATACCTTACTTTATGTATTCTCAACTATCGCCACTTCGTACCTTACTTTATGTATTCTCAACTATCGCCACTTCGTACCTTACTGTATGTATTCTCAACTATCGCCACTTCGTACCTTACTGTATGTATACTCAACTATCGCCACTTCATACCTTACTGTATGTATTCTCAACTATCACCACTTCGTACCTTACTGTATGTATTCTCAACTATCGCCACTTCGTACCTTACTTTATGTATTCTCAACTATTGCCACTTCATACCTTACTTTATGTATTCTCAACTATCGCCACTTCGTACCTTACTGTATGTATTCTCAACTATCGCCACTTCATACCTTACTGTATGTATACTCAACTATCGCCACTTCGTACCTTACTGTATGTATACTCAACTATCGCCACTTCATACCTTACTTTATGTATTCTCAACTATCGCCACTTCGTACCTTACTGTATGTATTCTCAACTATCGCCACTTCGTACCTTACTTTATGTATTCTCAACTATCGCCACTTCGTACCTTACTGTATGTATTCTCAACTATCGCCACTTCGTACCTTACTTTATGTATTCTCAACTATCGCCATCGTGACTCTCCCCCACACTTTGTTGTGGAGCCCTGGGCGTATACACAGCCTGTGAAAAAGGAACACAACACCCATTCCCTCTGGCCCGACAGTGAGAAGTGCCTGCACATGTCTGACGACCCCCTTGTTCTGAAGAAGCACCCCCTATGCAGGGTGTCATGCTGGCCCCTTCAGGCACGTCCGCCCCTAGCAGAGTGAGGCACCCGTGCTGCTTAGACACCTCTCCGGAGGAGCCTGTGTCCAGCCGGAGCCAAACGCTGCATACCAAATAGCTCTCCAGAATGAGGGGGTTGCCTGTCCATGCCTCAGGGGGCGCTGAGGATTGCTAATGGCATTTATGTTTGTTGAGTAACTGCAAAATGCATTTTTTATGTTAGTCTTAATGAGCACTTGAGGAAAAATGTATACGACAAGCAGCTTTTGAATCTTCATATGTAATTGCAGATTTTTTTTCCCCCTCTCTGTCAGTGCCTTGTAATTATAATCTGAGAAATAAACCATCTCTCTCCACTCACTGAGCGGAGCTGTTGATATTTTGTGCCAGAAGAGGGCGCTCTCACACACTTCCGCTCATAAACTTCTTCTTTTGTCCACAGGAGGTCACCAGTGACAAGCCAACCCACTGTTCCCAAGGCAACGCTCTCCGGTATGTTCAGTGTGCTGTTACTTCGTCACTTGTGAACGTTATCCCACACTAGCACTCTCCCACACAATGTCTCACACATTTTCTTTCAGTTCCTAATGCAGCCTCGCTTTGCCAGCATATTAACACCTCTTCTTTTTTACAGTTGAAGGGCATCGTCATGTGGTTCACTCACTGGAGTAGTGAATCACTGACAGTAGGTTAGTTCTGTCATGATTGCGTATGAATATTGGAAAAAGGCCATTAATTATTAGGCCCGTAGACCTATGGATATTTTCCTGCAGCCTATAATTTCAGTGTTATAGTCTTCTAAATACTATATATCATTGGAGCTGTGCTGTGTAAGAACATGCTTTATTACATTTCTTGTATGTGGTATATGAACTCTATGAACACATGTTTTTAGATTCATGACTTGGCCGTGACAGGCCATAGTATTTGAAGGCAGGGGCCAGCCACTCCAAATGAAGTAGGCCTACAGCAAGACAGATAAAACAAGAAAATATTACAGTCATCACTGGTTGGCTGCGCGCAAATGTGTTTCCACTCAACCAGTTAAATCAGAGATATTGAGTATGTGAGACATTTAGTAATTTATCAGACACTTTTCTCCGAATCGACTTAGCCTACTACAGGATACAGATGGAATTTCCCCATGAACCCAAAACATTCCTCCGCTAGATGGGTTACAGGTCACAGGCAAACCCAAAGCAAATACCCCAATCATCTATCCTTTTCAAATGATGACAAAATAGCATACGCTACGTGTGTCAGGAAGTGTGATCTTGCTGCTTTCATGCAGACATACTGAAGAACATATTCAGTAAATGACCATGCTGAAGCCAGAGGCAAAAAAGACTGAACATGAATAGAGAAGTATCACTAAATAGTGGTGGAGGTTTAAGCCCCAGGCTCTGTAAAGTGCCCTGATGTGCCACTCCTTCCTATTTGTGTTGTATACATGAAACACTGGCATCCCAGATAGCATTAAAGTGCCTCCCTGTAGCAGTCCATCAGAGATAGCATTAAAGTGCCTCCCTGTAGCAGTCCACAAGTTGGTGGTGTTGGCTTTTTGCTCATTATTTGTTACAGTTTTTTTTTTTTGTGTACCCCAGTGGATTTTATGAACATAATACATTAACATGGTTCAATCAAGTGTATAATTTACACAAGCAGAGAAAATTAGCTACAAAACAGCAGCCCTCTGTTTGAAACTCCTTTGGGCTGCTTGCGGACGACCCGAAAAACAATAATGAAAGGAGCCAGCAGACAGCCAATTTGGGCCTCAGTGGACCTACTGTGGCCCGCTAACTGCTTGCTATTTGGGATGTCATTTTTCTGAATCCATGAGAGAGACACTGTACAGTAATAGACCTACTTCACTACCCCTGTTTGTCTGTGGTTTGAATCATGGTGAACAATTGGCAATACTTTACTATAACCTTCCATCATAAAACACAAGACATAACCATGTCATAAATGTGTTATGCCATATATATCATATCCAGTCATTAATCATTATGTCAGTTAGTATTCAATGGTATGACAGTGTTTTACCAGTGTTGGCTACAGTCATGACATAATTTTATGATAACATGCTGATAATAATAAACTGCCATAGCATAAAAAATATGGTAATGACACTATGACACTGCATTATTACAGAACACTGACAAGCTATGATAAGGTAGAACATTGAATATGGCATGAGTAATGACAGGATTAGGACATGTTTATTTCAGTCATATGATGGATGGAAAATGTTTGTGCTGAAACTCTTCTTTACAGTGCCTTTTATTTCGGCGTCAAAATGAATCCGTAAAGACAACAGTTTCTCTGTTCAGACTCTGATGTGTGACTTGTTATTCCTATTTGCTTTGCATGTTGATTTCCAGCCCATTCATGCCTGTTAAGGCAAACCTTAACAAAAATAAATTCTCTTGGCTTGCCATCACACATTACTTCTGTTTCTGATGACTTTCACGTGTTTAAAAGCAAAACAGCATCTACTATTGATTATTTATGATGAGATGTATAATGTTCTTTATGCAAAGTGGAGCTTCTGCATTATTCATGATTCCAAGTGTCGTTATAAAAAAAACTTCTCCTCTACTTACAAGTCATATGCAGAAAGACCTTGTGACATGAGGAGATGCACAAACACTGTATTAATCTTATGTTAGTTTGGTTGCCACACAAGCTTCTGCAATGTCATGTTATTTTATGTTGCTGATCACCACACAAACATCTACAATATCATGTTATTTTATGTTGGTGATCACCACACAAGCTTCTGCAATGTCATGTTATTTTATGTTGCTGATCACCACACAAACATCTACAATATCATGTTATTTTATGTTGGTGATCACCACACAAGCTTCTGCAATGTCATGTTATTTTATGTTGGTGATCGCCACACAAACATCTACAATGTCATGTTATTTTATGTTGGTGATCACCACACGAACATCTACAATACGAGAGACTGCAATGTAATGCTAGATTGGTGGTCACCGCACAGTGTTATATCTGCAGTGTTATATTAGTGATTAGTTAAACTAGTGATCGGCACAAGAGCATGTCCAGTGTAATGCTATGTTGGTGATTACCGCCTTGGCATCTGAAATGTAATAACAGTGAACAGTGTTTCACCCCGGCATGTCTTGTTCTTTGCTTTCCTGTGCAGATGAGACGTACCAGCAGCTGGCGCGGGAGACCCTGGACGAGCTGGACTGGTGTTTGGACCAGCTGGAGACCATCCAGACCCACCGCTCCGTCAGCGAGATGGCCTCCAACAAGGTGCCTCCTCCACCCTCAACTCACTCAGCTACACCCAGATACCCATCCACCCTGTACCTATCACATGGTACTCTCCCTGACCCCAATAGCAAGCTTCATCTATACAGACCAGAGCATAGAATTGATGCTATGGCTGCTTCCATCCAATATGGCCACTTCCATGTTGTTTTTTTCTGTGATAGGGGAAATACTGCCACCCCTGTTGTCATGGTGCCTCACAAGCATCTTAACATGTGGTTGGGTGTTATCATTTTATACCAGGAGCATTTGTAGATAATAGCTGAATTTGTCTGCTTTCATGTCTACTTGAGACCAAGACGGATTTGTGTCTCATTGGTCAGTCGACGTATCCTCATAGATATTTTTGTTTATTGGAAAGAGACTTTGGAATGAGATCTGGGATGTATCTACAATATACTGCGTGTCAGATCAGAAATATCCAAGGAATTCATTTTGAATACGTGGCTGGAATTCGCTTTTTTTGTGGACATTTGTTCCTCAGGCTGTGGCATTGCTCTAGTTTTGGAAGGCAGAGAAAGAGAGAGAGTGAGAGAAAGAGAGATGGAGAGAGAGAGAGAGAGGGACAGAGAGAGAGAGAAAGAGAGAGGGAGCGAGAAAGAGAGAGAGAGAGGGAGAGAGAGGGAGAGAGAGGGAGAGAAAGAGAGAGGGAGCGAGAAAGAGAGAGAGAGAGGGAGAGAGGGACAGAGAGAGGGAGAGAAAGAGAGAGGGAGGGAGAGAGAGGGAGAAAGAGAGAGAGAGAGAGAGAGAGAGGGGAGAGAGAGAGAGAGAAAGAGAGGGGAGAGAGAGAGAGAGAGGAGAAAGAGAGGGACCGAGAGAGGGAGAGAAAGAGAAGAGGGGAGAGAGAGAGAGAGGAGAAAGAGAGGGACCGAGAGAGGGAGAGAAAGAGAAGAGGGGAGAGAGAGAGAGAGAGGAGAAAGAGAGGGACCGAGAGAGGGAGAGAAAGAGAAGAGGGAGGGAGAGAGAGAGAGGAGAAAGAGAGGGACCGAGAGAGGGAGAGAAAGAGAAGAGGGAGGGAGAGAGAAAGAGATGGTCTGTGGGTGGGTGGAGAGGACAAGAAGGCGACATGGGGAGGAGGGCTGTTGGCTCCTTCTGCTGATGTCTCCGCTGTAACCTTGGTTGCTATCGAACTGCAGCGAGGTCTGCCCTTCCTCCTCTGCCATTGGCTTCCCCGTCTGACCACAAGGCATGTGGTTTAGGCGTGGTCCAATGAAAAAACGGATGCACTCTCCAATAGATCATTCCCTTAAAGCGACAGCGTCATTTTTGTGTTTTTGTTGTTATGCTGAGGGTGAATGCATCATATTTTGGTATAACTACTCACAATTATGAGATTATTACATGCATTACAATACGTGCCTATGTGTGCACATGTACAATTCATATTAGTTTGGTGTGTAGTGTGTGTGTGTGTGTGTGCGTGTGTGTGTGTGTGCGTGTGTGTGTGTGTATGATATACATGGGTGAGTGAATTTTGAAAGGAATAAGAATAAACAAATTGACTGTTCTAGAGGTTCTATGTAAAGAGAGCGAGAGAGAGAGAATGGTTGCCATTAGACAGGCTGCTAACATACACACAAACACAGACATACACATAAACCAAATTACTCTGGCAGCAACAGACATGTAACACATGTTCAGGCTCCATCTTGTTGCTCACACACTCACACACACACACACACTCACACACTCACACACACACACACACACACACACACACACACAGACACGCACACACACACACACACACTCTTTTGGTGCACACTTGCATGGTATCTGAAGCACATGCGCACATGCTCAGTGCGCAGGCGTGTGCACTTACACACACACACACACACACACACACACACACACACACACACACACACACACACACACACACAGCATCCAGGCACGCGCATGCTGCCACAGTGCCTGATTAGCTTGCGCAAGCTGTCTACAGCATCCAGGGAGACGGAGCACAGAGGCAGGCAGAGCAGAGCAGAGCAGAGCGGAGCAGAGCGGAGCAGAGTGTCAGCTCAGGAGCTAGCAGTGACTCCCCACGTCTGCATCCTCCAGCGTCCTGCGACTCTCGCACCAGAGAGAGACACAGGAGAGGGAGGAGAGGAGAGGAGAGAGCACAGCCATGGACTGAGCTGGGAGGGGAGAGAAGAGGCAAGGAAGGCAGGAAGGCTTTGGATCTGGACTTGGACGTAGATGTGGATCGCATAGCCGGATCGAGCAGCTGGGAATCGGGCTGAGCACCCGGGCACTCTGGGCCCCGGCTCCTGGAACTGCGCTGTGGGGGGAGGGGCACCGAGCAGAACGAGCTCAGGGAAGAGGAGAGGTAGAGAGGAGGGAGAGAGAGCCTTGTTTTTTTTCTCCCCCTGCGTACCCTGACCACCGCCATACATACTGTGATTCTGCATCTGACCATCTACAAAACGGGGGGGGGGGGGGCCTTTTCTTTTATTATTGTCTGTTGTGCTGTCACTCACTCCCCGCTTCTCTCTCTATCTGTCTCTCTCTCTCTCTTTCTCTTTCTCTCTGTCTGTTGCTTGCTGTCCATCTGTTCTGCCTCATCCGTCTGTCCATCGTCCTCTGTGTTTACCCCTTTCCCTGTTCTCTCTTCCCATCCCTCCATCGCACCCCGTGTCTTAGCAACCTCTTCTCTCTTTCCAGCTCCTCTCAATCTCTCTTTCATCTGTCCTTCTCTCCCTCTCTTTCCGTCTTTCCTTCCTCCCTGTGTTCTTGCTTTCCTTCTTCTGCCTGTCACTCTCTGCGACCCACACATCCATCTTTCCCCCCTGTCATTTCCTTCCTTCTTCCTGACCACTGGCTTCTAGTAGTGTCCTTCACAGTCTCCCCCTGTCTGTCACTCGCCCTCTCTTTTCCTTTTTTCTTCTTGTTTTCTCCATCTTGGCTCTGTCGCCCCGCTCGCCCCTCGTCCTTCCTGATCTGGGTCAGCCGTGTTCAGCAGTGGGGGTGAGATGTAGTCCCCACGGCCTCCGCTTCCAGGGGGGCTCCTGGTCAGCTTGTCGCGGGAGGGGGGACCCTCATTCGTGGATGGCCGCGGGCCCCGCTCTGATGTCAGCCGGAGGGTCCGGTTCGGGGGCCGTTGTGCTTCGCGGGGGACCGTGAGTCCCCCGCCCCCAACCCACGCCGCTCGTCCATCTGCCCGTTCCGCCCGCCTTCGCCCGGCCTCGCTGTCCTTGCCCCCTCGCCAGGGGCCGGCGCCGCCGCTCTGGAGTGCTCTGGCTTATCGGGCTGCGGCCTCTCCACCCACACCCTGACTGCGCCCGCGTGTCGCTGGAGCGCCCGCGCCTCCTCCCCGTGCCCCCTGCACCACCACCACCAGTACCACCATCGCAACCGCCGGCCGTCGGGTCTCTGCCAGCTCCCCTCGCCGCCCGTCTCGCTCAGCATGGGAGTGGTGGAGGCCGTGGAGCCCCTGTCGTTGCCCTCGCCCTGCGCCTCGCCCATCCCCGGCAGGTACAGCGGTCTGCCCCCTTCCTCCAGCCTCAGCTCCCTGCAGAGCAGGGCCGGGGCCAAGCTGGAGCTGGAGGCGGCCGCCGAGGACATGTTGGACGGGGGAAGCTCGGACGCGGAGCGCCGCACCCCCCTTGTGGACTTGTTCTGCGAGACCTGCTCCAAACCCTGGCTCATCGGATGGTGGGACCAGGTAGGGCTGGGAGGTTCCTGGTGCTCAACTGGTAGAGCAACTAGTTGAGCAAGGTGCTATCAGTACCAAGATCATGGGTTGAATTCCCAGCGAGCACGCATAGACTGCTGATGCAAATGTATATCTGTACTATAAGTTGCTTTGGATAAAAGCATCTCCTAGATGAATAAATGTAAGGGTGGATGAGGAAAGGCCATGATGAGGTGTCTTCGGGAGGTGCTGGGTGTGTATGTGTACATGCTTCCAGTTAGATGCTTGTTTCTGATGCTGCTCACTGACAAGGCATGCTTCCAGTCAGATGCGTATGTCTGAGGCTGTTTTTGTATGTGTCTTCTCACCATATGAAGACCAGAAAGTTCTCTGAATGTTTGAGGCAGATCTGATAAGGTAAACGTAATTATGGCAAATGAGATCCAGTAGGTTAGCTAGACGACAGGGACTCCATCATACCTCCAGGGAGATGCTTGTCTGAAAACCTGACACTTTTATTTCACATGATCTATTTCCTGGCTGGTGGATGGCTGATTCTGCATGGCTGTGTTCTGCAAATGTGTTGTAATATTGTGGCGTTGGAGATCAGAATGGCGGCCGGGTGGCTGTCTGGACAGAATTGGCCCACAGCTCTCCCCCTGTCAGCCTGGCTAACTGCTGAAGCCCATACTGACAGGTGCCCTTTGAGCTGAGCTGTGTTTAGCTGGCTCTAGAGAGGAGAGAGGGGGAGGAGGGAGGATAAAAGAGAGAGGGAGAAAGAGAGCAGTGGGAGGTGGAGAGAGAGAGAGTAAACAGGGAGAAAGGGAGAGGTAGAGGTAACGTGAGAGAGAGAGAGAGAAAGGTAGAGGTATACAGAGAAAGGGGAAGTGGTCAGAGAGAGAGCAAGAATGAGGGATGGAAAGAGAGGGAGGATGGAGAGAGTTTGTGTATATGTTAATGTGTGTGTGTGTGAGAGAGAGCGAGAGAGGAGAGCTGGTTGCAGAGGGTTAAGTCTGCCCTGGTGGTGAGCTGTTGTCTGTGTGCGTCTCTGTCTGTGTGCGTCTCTGTCCTCCACACCTGCTCCCTCCATCCCCCTGGCCCAGGCTGGCCCGGATGCAGGCTCCAGCTGGCCCTGCTCAGACGCAGTGAAGGACAAGCCCTGGTGCTGTCACTGATCTAGGACAGGAGAGAGAGAGAGAGAGAGAGAGGGAGGGAGAGAGAGAGAGAGGGAAAGGGAGAGAAGGACAGAGAGATGCAGAGGAGAAGAGCAGAGAGAGCGAGGAGGAGGAGGAGGAGGAGGAGGGAGAATGAAGTACAGAGAGAGGTGGAGGAGAGGAAAAGAGACAGAATAAAGGAGGAGAGAGAGGGAGAGAATAAGAACGTAGGTGAGAGACAGAGAGAGGAGAGAGGGAGAGAGAAAGAAAGGTGATCAAGGAGGAAAGAGAAACTGACAGAGAGAGAGAGAGAGAGAGAGAGAGAGAGAGAGAGAAAAGATTGAGACATTGAGAGCAGGAGGGGGAATGAGGGAATGAGAGGGAGAAAGAGGGAAAGAGAGAGAAAAAGAAAGAGAGAGACGCAGGCTACTGTTCTGCAGATGATACAGAGCAGAGCAGCTCACCTATAAGGAGATCCATCTTTATCTCATGGCTATCTCGCCTAGAACAGGCTGGGAAATGTGCAGACAGCCACCAGAAAGCTCATTAAACAGGTGCCTTGTGTTGTTATTGTCTAACCGTGGCTAGCAAATCACCATTTTGTTCTGAGAGGGCCAGTAGAGGACATTGGCTTTTGTACAGCTCTATACCCATGCTAGCATTCACCTCGTCAGCCACCCTTTTAGCTGAATACACTTACCTAGAGGCCCTATAAAAGTCCATTCACAATGTGGGAAATCTGAGCTGATGTAGGGCATGCAATGATATTGGGATGGAGATACAAGACTTGATATCCCAGTGAGAAGCAGACCACACTGTATGTTACAGTTGGCCATCCGGCTGGGCACAGGCCTGTTTCGTGTGTTTGTTAAAGAAAGAATGAGACTTCACACGCACCAGTGTGTTTGTAAAAGACTCGGTGAGGCCTTACATGCGCCATGAGTTTGTATCAGTGGCTTAGCATTGTCAACAGAGCATCAGCATCATACAACAGCACAGTATAGCTGTGTAGCAGTGTATGTTGTTGATTTGTTCGGACCAACCTTGCATAGATGCACTAGGTAAGTAGACCTGACAGTGTGGTACAGGGGTTGACTGTGCCCTTTTTAATCATGACAGCACCAGGAACTGTAGTCTTAAGTGCATGATAGGCTTTCTGTGTGCCTGCCATTGGGTTAGCTTGAGTCTTTGGACCTGATGGTGCTGTCCGTGGGTCGCTGGTTCAGACTGTCTAGTCAAATAGTATCCAGTTATTTTGTATTTGTGGTTTGGTAGATACAGAACCATTGATAAAAGACATATGATACAACCCAATTCCACTAGGTCAGAACTCAATGTTTTTAAGATAGTCTTTGCCTGTTTTGTGTCTCTGCTCTGTGGGTGTCTTTACACTCTAGTGGCTCTGCGTTAGACAGAACAGATTGTCTGAGTCACTGTATTTCCACTACTGTCTGACAGCCACTCGCGCTAGCCGTGTATCGACAGTATGCAAGGTCCTGCTCAATGTTTACTTTGATGTTTCCAAGCAACCACCATGCTGTCCTCTATATTTAAGGATGCACAGATGAAATATGAATGTCCTGATGGTCCCGACTTTGCCACCAGTTCTTGCAGATTTTGGCTTCATGCTTGATTGTATAACTTACTGTATGCATGGTTGTGCTTCTGAGAAAAATAGAAGGATGGGGAAAATGACAGATTAATTACAAAACACAGCACAGAGAAGGAGGCTACGGATTGACAGGGAGACGTGTGTAGAAAAAAGGATCTGGAGAGAGTGAGAGACAGAGAGTGAGAGACAGAGAGAGACAGACGGAGAGAAAGAAAGATGTGAAGGGAGGATGAAGACAAGGAGGAGAGGGATTGCGGATGAAATAATGATAGAGGGTGAGAAGGGACAGAGACGAGAATGGACCGAGGGATGGATGGATAGATGGACTCAGAGAGGGTTGACCTTGGGAAAGGTCGATGGCAGACACCTGCTTACTCCGGGCTGAGTGTCACCCAGCCAGTCACCTCTATCCCGTCATGCTGCAGGGAGGACTGGGAGGAGGCAGTTGCTAGGGAAACCTCACTGTTACCATGGAGATGATAATGTGTGAAGGATCAGTCAGTAGGACAGATGAATTGGCCAGAACGCTCTGAGTGTATACTGTGTGTGTGTGTGTGTGTGTGTTCATGTGTGTTTGCAGGTGTATGTGTATGTGTATGTGTGTGTGTGTGCTAGAGTTTTGATGCAGGGACTACAGTTTATTGTTGTTTAATATCATGCGTTAATAATGAGGTTATGTCAAGCACACAGTGAATGCAGATGTGTTTATGTAGACGACTACGTGTGTGTGTATGTGAGAGAGTGTGTTTGCAGGGAACAGTCTGAATATCTATTGGTAGGCAGGGTTGATCATTCCTTTCATGCTACTCTTCAGTTTCAGTCTTGCATTGTGCTGATATAGCTGCAGCCACAGGCACTGCTTTACATCAACACTAAAGACACGTCCTACTCAACCAGGGGAAATAAACGTCAGTATTAAAGCTCAAGTCATACTGTGTCCAGAGAGTATTAAAGGAACATTTGTATTATGTAAAATGTAAAATGTGTATACATCCTTGTAAGTCGCTTTGGATAAAAGCGTCTGCTAAATGACTAAATGTAAATGTAAATGTAATCTAAATGCACTCAACACAAAAGGTAACAACCCTGAAGACCATCCATAGTAACATGATGAACATGTCTCTCTGTGTCTGTCTGTGTGTTGCTTGTTTCCCTGCACAGTTCAAGCGGATGTTAAACAGGGAGCTCTCCCACCTGTCGGAGATGAGTCGCTCGGGGAACCAGGTGTCTGAGTACATCTCCACAACTTTCCTGGGTGAGTTCACTCCCTCCTTGACCTCCACCTGCAGCACCAAGACACAGGACAACTAAGTCACATGACCACAGCTGTCTCCTCATGTCTCTGTTAACCTTGGCTCCGGTGTGTGTGTGTGTGTGTGTGTGTGTGTGTGTGTGTGTGTGTATGTGTGTGTTTTGGATTCTGTGTGTGTGTGTGTGTGTGTGTGTGTGTGTGTGTGTGTGTTTGTGTGTGTGTGTGTGTGTTTGTGTGTGTGTGTGTGTGTGTGTGTGTGTGTGTGTGTTTCGGATTCTGGGTGTGTGATCCACAGACAAACAGAACGACGAGGAGATCCCGTCGCCCACCCTGCCCGAGCGAGAGAAGCCCATGTGCCGCATCAGCGGCGTGAAGAAGCTCACACACAGCTCCAGCCTGACCAACACCACCCAGCCCCGCTTCGGAGTCAAGTC
This sequence comes from Clupea harengus, assembly GCF_900700415.2. Lineage (NCBI taxonomy): Eukaryota > Metazoa > Chordata > Actinopteri > Clupeiformes > Clupeidae > Clupea > Clupea harengus. The sequence continues at coordinate 30,048,783 of NC_045152.1, read as the reverse complement.
CGAGCACGAGGAGTCACTGGCTAAGGTTCACACACACACTCTATCTCTCTCTCTCTCTCTCTCTTATACACAGACTCACACACTCCCATACTTGCACACTCACACATCCCTGCATACATGATAAACACACACAGACATGTACCTGCAAAACACAATGCAAAAACTTGAAATAAAACACACACACACACACACACTCGTGCTCATGTACCTGCAGAGAGCACAATGTGTGCGTGCCTATATGCATACAAGCTGAGCTGGCACGGTTGAAAATACAGTAGCCAGAAGCCTGTTTTGCAGTTTGAATAATAGATGTGTGATGTGCTCCACAGGAGCTGGATGACTTGAACAAGTGGGGCCTTAATATCTTCCATGTGGCGGACTACTCAAACAACAGACCGCTCAGCTGCATCATGTACGCCATTTTCCAGGTGTGTGCAACATGCTTACCCCCCAAACCTAGTTCATTTTTTTGGTTTGGTTCACTTTTAACCTCATGGCTATGACAACATGCGTTTGGTTTGCTTCTCTATGTAACACAAAAGGAAGTAGAGGCAGCAGCATGTCATAGCCGTTCTCATTTCGTGCTGTAGAATGAAATAGTGGCCTTTTCTTTCTGCCACTGCCACACTGTTGGCTAACTGTAACATAGGTGTGTTTGTTACTGGTATAAGTCAAGCTATGTCTTGTTGTTTTTACATAAGTTTAGTTGGTCCCTTCCTGTGTCAACTGTACTTATTACAGTGCACTTATGTTCACGAGTTCACCAATCTTGATGATTCATTTCTATGAGTGTGGAAAAGAATATTTGGTGAGGTAATTGGCCAGGGTCCTGAAATGCCTAGAAGGGATCTAGCAAGTGAATGTAGGAGGACTGATGCCCCAAAACATGGTTTGTAAAACATAATTAAGTAATAAATAATACGATGTACTTCTCATGTTAGAACATGATCTTGTGTGTTACTAACCCCTTATGCTAAACATATCGTATATATCATAACATGTAATAATACAAGAAGAGATTGTGCTTATCAATTCATTAGGCATTAGGGACATAATGCCTAATTATTATAAAGTGTGAGCAGTTTTCTAAATATTTCAGACGTAAGGAGAAGCACAACCACTGAGCTTGTCTGTTTTTTGTTGTTTTTGTTGTTCTGAAGGAGCGGGATTTGTTCAAGACGTTCCAGATCCCCATGGAGACGTTCGTCACCTACGTGATGACGCTGGAGGACCACTACCATGCCAACGTGGCCTACCACAACAGCCTGCACGCTGCCGATGTCACACAGTCCACCCACGTGCTGCTCTCCACCCCGGCCCTGGACGTGAGTCCGCCTCCGAGAGTCGTCTCGCCAGTCCAGATGTGTGACTCTGGCTGTTTGTGATGAGAGTTGACAGTCTGGAGACAGCCCATTGAAACTGTGACCTTGAAGCCCATAGAATACAAAGGCATACAAGGCTATGCCTCCAAGGTCCTCTAAGGTCCACCCCCAACTGCGTGCCCGTGCACTTTTAAACTCCTCGTCTGTCCTCCATCTCTGTTTCAGGAGTGGTTTGGACTGGTTAGAAGGTTCAAAACTCTTTAAAACTGTAAACATTCTCAGCCACATTTAGGTCACAACTCACCATGGTTGTCTCCAGACATACATGTGATACGTCTAACTTTGCCAGATGATTCCTCCGGCAATTGCTCTCATACACAACAGTCCAAACGTAATGACCATGATGTAAATGTAAATGATGAAAACATTGGTTTTAGTGTTTTAACCCTCCCACTCTCTCATTCCCATTAGGCTGTGTTCACTGACCTTGAAATTCTGGCTGCGTTGTTCGCTGCTGCCATTCATGATGTGGACCATCCTGGAGTCTCCAACCAGTTTCTCATCAATACCAGTAAGGCATCATTCTTACACTCAGTTTTCCCCCCATGTGTCACTCTTTAAGACACAGACACACACACACACACACACACACACACACACACACACACACACACACACACACACACACACACACACACACACACACACACACACACACACACACACACACACACACCCACACACACACACACACACACACACACACACACACACACACACACACACACACACACACACACACACACAGACAACCAGTTCCTTATCATTACCAGGAAGGCCTCAAAACAAAATCACACAATCACACTCACTCCTACACCCACTTTCTTCAGCTTCTTCCGCTCATATTTGTAAAGTGGTCAAACAGTTTAACACAAAAGCATATGATGAATGTTGCCACTGAAACTGTATGAATGATAACAATACCAATAGCTGTGCAATAGTAGAAACCAGAGCTGGTCACTATGTTTGTGCACACATGGTGGTAATATTAATGTCCGTTTCTGACCTGGTTTCCTTTCTGTGTTCTAGACTCAGAACTGGCGCTGATGTACAACGATGAGTCGGTTCTAGAGAACCACCACCTGGCCGTGGGCTTCAAGCTCCTGCACGAGGAGAACTGCGACATCTTCCAGAGCCTGAGCAAGAGGCAGCGGCAGAGCCTGCGCAAGCTTGTCATCGACATGGTGAGACCCTCAGCCCTCGGACAAAACATTGCATTTAATCCAGATATTTGTATTTTTTTTCTCATTCATTTTTTATTTCCATATTAATCCAGATATTGATTTTACATATGTGACCCTTAGATCTCTAAAACATTACTACATTTCACAGAGATATAAAATGTTTCCATCATTCAGATATTATAATGTATTCTTTTAGCTGACGCTTTTTTGTCCCAAGTGACTTCGACTATAAAAGAGCTATACATTGTCTTCCATCAGTATGTGTGGACTGGGTATTGACCCCATATCTCTCTAATGTGAGTGAACGGTCACCTAAGGTAATGTTCTTGGTTAAGGTGTTGGCGACGGACATGTCCAAACACATGAGCCTGTTGGCAGACTTGAAGACGATGGTGGAGACGAAGAAAGTGACGAGCTCTGGTGTGCTGCTGCTGGACCACTACACCGATCGCATCCAGGTAGGCACTGGCCTCAAAGAGGAAGTGAAATGTAGAAATGTAAACAAACACATACACATGGCCCATAACAGAAAAACAAGAGGTGTAAATATTTTGTAAATAGCCTACTAGGAAACACTCTTTATGTATCACGTTTTCAGGGTTTCTCACATTACATGTTTACTTGATCATTATAACGCAACCTATCCATGAATCTAAATTATACGACTACCTAATAGATAGAAGCTTGCCTGAAAGATGTAAAAGCATGGATGACTAATAACTTCCTGCTCCTTAATTAAGCTAAAACTGGTTATGCTTGTAGGCCCTAAACAATTGAGAATGACATTATCGAGCCATCTACCCACACTTGATGGCATCCATTAACATCCAAATCTCTGTGTAATTATCAATCAAGACCTCTTACTCAACTCACACAGAAAGCAGATCTCAAAGACATCACTTTTCATCTACGCAATATTGCAAAAAATCAGAAATGTCCTATCCCTCCAAGATGCAGACAAATTACTACAGGCTTTCATAACGTTGTGACTAGACTACTGCAATGCTATTCTGTCTGGATGTAGCAACTCAATAAAGAGCCTCCAACTAATACAGAACGCTGCCACTCGCACACTTACTAGAACTTAAAAATATGAACATATCTCACCTGTACTTACCCCTTTTGCACTGGCTCCCTGTCAAAAGGAGAACTGATTTCAAAGTACTCCTTCTAACATACAGAGCTCTATATGGCTTAGCTCCAAATTACCTCAAGGAATTAGGTGTTCCCTACTGCCCACCAAGATCAAAGAATATCAAAAAGCACAATAGGCTTTCTGCCTCCATCTGAGAAACGGACACCCTTTCCATCTTTAAATCTAGACTAATGTCATTCCTCTTAAGTGCATTCTATAGTCTAATGTATAGTCTAATGCATCAAAACCAGGCACCTGTCGCAAGCTGTTGTATAGCTGGTTTTTATGAAGGTACCTGAGTGAGTGATCAACCCTTTCTGTCTATGTGTGTGTGTGTGTGTGTGTGTGTGTTTGTGTG
>NC_045152.1:29999724-30042224 GCF_900700415.2 Clupea harengus | reverse complement strand
GTCAGCTTTTGTCTTCATTTTTTGATTGTCACTTGCTTTAAAAGGAAAAAAAATAATACAATATTTGCTGGTCTCAGATTTTTTTTGTCAAACATCCACATTAGCATTTTTTGAATGTTGTCTTCCTTTTACTGCTTTTGTGTTCCTCTTGATCAAGGGGTCGTCACCATCATTAGCGTCCAGGTCCAGAGTCCTGTGTCACTTTTATATTGAATTCAATTTTTTTTTCATATAAAAAAAATAAATGATAGTCACTTTCTGAGGATAAGCCATGTGATGCTTTGCAACATACATTTCGCCTAAATTCTATTTACAATATTGTAGTCCTGCCAAATAATGTGGAAGCAACAGAGTAATGTCAAGAGCAGCACAATTTCGCACCCAGCCTCTCACACGCATCCACCCATCACATATGTAAGCTCTGTTTTTCCCAAACACTCTCAGTCATGTCTTGCCAAAGGGACTGGTAGGAAGCCTGATCAAGTAGAGGAGCTTTCCAGGTGGTCAGCAGAAGACACAACAAGAGAGAAAGCGGGGGAGCTGGTTGAGTGTGAAGACAATTTGAATAAGTTAGAAGGAATATATAGGGAGACCACGCACCACCATTGTTCCATTTGATGCTTATTTTGCCTTAATGTCAATAGCAGGGTTCCTGCCTGCCACTATGTAGATTTCTAAGATACGCTCAGTATCCCAGTATACTTAATGTAGGTCACGTCTGTATGCCTCACTGTCTATAAGAGTCTGTTTACATTGTACTTTCATTAGCATATGGAAGTGTTTGCAGATGTGGTTGGAGTTTGATCTTTCTGGTGCAGTGACATAGCTGAGGAAAAATCTGCATAAATGGCCTATGTTGAGTTGAATAGTGTTGCCTAAAAATTGCTTCAATTTGTGGACTGACAATGAAATTAGAGTAACTGTTGATGTGTCATGGATGTTTGAGGCCCAGGGTTCTGGTTGTTTTGTCTTGTGTGCATACCCATTGGTAAAACTGTGAGAAAGCACTAAGTGAAATGGGCGAGAGGCACATCTGTGTGGGGGTGTCTTACCCTCATCGTGATTGGACGTCTCAGTGTGGACAGAGCTAACTGCGCTTCTTCAAAGCCATCCCAGACACAAAGAGTGCCACATCATCGGGCTCGAGATCTGACATTTTGAATGAGTGAGAGACAAAGTGCCCAGGAAGCCGTCAGTTAGCGAAGGACATAACAGGGTCTTGAGGAGTTAGAGAGAGAGTGTGAGGTGATGTTGATGGAAGTTGAATCTTTTTCAGTCCAGGGGAGAAACTGAGAGACAAGTGGTGGAACTGCATGTGAGATTAGCAGCACGTCGTTTGATAGTGAGCCGCCATGGCTCATTTATTCCCACTGACTCTGTATGGAGCGGAACTGCCATAGAGTCGGGCTCAGTCGGTCGAAGTGCTGTTAGACTAGAGAGCATCACTGCAACTGTGCTGTCATATAAGCATTAGAGGTCACTGCTGGTGTCAATAAGGGACATTGCCATATGCACCTGCGTGTCATACTTTAGAGATGTTTTCTTTGTTGTGTGGCTTTTTATTCTTGTTGTGTGCTCTAAAAAGCAAAGAAATATGCTATTTGCCATTTTAACACGATACTGTAGCAATCGTTTCTTAATAAGAAATTATTCAATTAATGAACTTGCTGCCATTCTTTTTTGAATATAAAACACACTAAATACCACAAGTGTTTTCTTTGAACAGTTTGTGTACAGTTTTTATTTTTGTATGATTCTGGTTGATGGTTTTGAAATTGAATAATTACAAGAACATACAGTATAATATAAATATTAGCATTATCACTTCTTGTTTTGTATATATTGTAATGTTGGATTGTAAATTTGAAATCTCCTGAGGAACCAAGAAGCCTCATTTTAGTTGTACTGAGACGTAGTTCCGAATGACAAAATCATCCTCCACAACTTTGCTCTCTCTCTCTTTCTCTTTCTCTCTCTCTTTCTCTCTCTCTTCTCTTCTCCTCTTTTACTCTCTCTTTCCTGTTCTTGCCCCATTCCCTCGTCTTATTGCCTCTACTAAAATTCTTGCTATCTTTATTTATGTACTGAATATTTGAATATTTGAATTGTATAAACCGAGATGGTCAAGTCATTCTTTAATTCTCAGAATTTTCAGTATGCGCACTTTATTTTTTGGTTGGTTGTGCGGTAGGAATTGTGGGCAAAGCTGTTGGTAGGTTTGTGTGTGTGCGTGCGTGTGTGTGTGAGAGAGTGTGTGTAAGCATCACTATTGCACAGGGGAGGAATTCCACAGGGCCTGGATTGAAACCTGTACAGTACACCCTGACTCTGGGAGGAATAGACGACTACTTTGATGAATGCTGTGGCAGTGGAGAAGAAATGTATGATTGTGACATCTCCCATGAGATTGTGTTTCAAGGTAGGCTACAGTATGTATGAACAGGAGGGATTTCAGCTTCTGATTACTTTTTTTTTTGATTATTTAAAACTTTCTTTACACTAGACTCCTTGTTAGAGCAATTATCTGGGCTTCAACCAATGTGTTACTTGTTCACACATTATGAAAATAATATAAATGGAAAACACCATGAAATGATTGTAATATTTGTAAATTATATTGCTGTAATGTGTAAATGTGTTCAAGTTATTTTATATTATATTATTTTTATGAGAGGTTTTCCTTTGAAAGAACTGAGGTGTCATTTTGTGAATAAAATGCATTTAATAAGCAAACAACTATATATATATATATATATATATATATATAGTATATATATATCAGTATATTTTTCTTTTATTTCACTGTTCAGTACTGTAAAGTGTGTCAAACCTACAAATAAAGGAGGATTTTTTAATTATAAAAACTTGGTGAAAGTGTATGATACTGACGTCATTTCAAAGTTTGAAAGGTACAGATGACTTTAATGATAGAAAACAAAATGTAGCGGCCGGGATTCTCTCACGAAGGGACAGAAATTCAGTGAAATAATGCAATATTGTGCGATCCTGATGGCTGATTGAAAATTATTATCATCAATGTAAGTCAAGATAAATGTTTTCTTTTGATTTAGGATGTGTTTAAATATATACTCATGTTATTGGGCATTCTTATATAACCATAAAGCCTAATATGGGATAAAATCACATCTGGTGGCCATTTAAAAAAAAAGAATAGGCCCCTGGAGGCCCTATATAAAGCGCCTGCATTTTTAAATCTGTTAAAAAAAATTGTTTTGCCAAATTTGATGCTTTTATCATACAATGCACAACTGTTACGAATATTTGAGTTAAACTACCCCACTATTATAACACGCCTTAACACACTATAGGCAGTCCCCTCTATTATATTGCTGCAGGACTGCAGGAGAAAGCGTTCGCTGACGTTTAATTTAAGTGTGTCAACTGTCAGCCGCATCATAAAAACCTGGCCTAACTACCTCTACCTTCCTCTCGGCATGAGTACACAGCAAGGCCACAAAACCATGCCACACAGGGACACCACTATTGCACTAAAGAAGCTATCAACCAGCTGTGGGAGTAACTTTCAAGGGCCACTTGATTTGAAAGGCCATGTACCAATTGCATAAAGACATGAGTATTTATGCTTTAATCATTAGTTTATACTAAATGAAATGATTCAATTGAAAATACATTTTAAGTGTGTTTTAGAATCACACAGTTTATTAAGAGTAATTCCAATAATTGAAGACATACTGTATATTCTCTACATGACCCAAAATCTACAATTGATTAGATTAACATGTTGATGGAGATAATTTCGAAACACTGTTAATGACTTCAGAATATATCAATTAAGTGCCTTGTATTAATATACGTATATCTTATATGAATCATGTGCTTATGTAAGCAGGAACATGGCTTTTCTGTGTTTCTGTGTGCCTGTGTAACTTAGATTATTAGGTGCCACTTAGTCTGCATATGTACAAAGCATGTTTAGACCAGAGGTGATAAGAAGGGAACTGTGCTTCTTCCGACTTTGTGCAAAACTGCCATCCTTGCAAAACAGGGAGCCTCGGACGTCAGAGATCCACCACGTGGTTATCCCTGCTGAACGCTAAACTTCTGTCTATATAAACCTTGTGCGATGTGTTTAATATTGCTTCACTTTCAGCCTTGTGCTGTGAGTGAGCCTGATTGCAATTGTTGTTGTCCAATAAATATACTTATATGCAGCTCCGGAGTCCTCAGATAACTAGAGTGAATTTTCACCTATCACATGTAGTAGACAGACAGTATGACACACATTTATTGGTGTCTAGAGTCAATATTCAGTGCACATCAGATGTGCATCGAAATATGTACAAAAATACATATCAAGTTTTTCTTCCATGTGCATCGAAATGTGTATAAAAATACATATCAAGTTTTTCTTCCATGTCTACATGTTATAACATCGTCATACAGCAATATCATTTACAAATATTACAATCATTTCATGGTGTTTTCCATTTATATTATTTTATACATCGTCTTTCCAGACTCTTTCAACTGCTATGTTCTCACATCAGCTCAAATCTGTTCTCGCTGCCAACTGATCCTGAATCTGCCAGTATAATTTGTGGTTTCTTTTGAGTTTTGCCTGACCATTCACACATTTGATGTGTCCTGCCTCAGAAATATTACTGATATTAGGGCATTTCATTTCATTTTCAAAGTTAAGACCAGTGTTAGTTAGGGTCAAAAACGTTTACGTCAGGACTGGCACCAAGGGAATGAGCATCAGGATGTGCAACAAGGGCACAGAGTAAAACATTTACACTGAAAAGTTTAGAGTACTGTTACAGCACTTGAGGCTCCGGCTCAAACGCTCTTTTCATTGCATCACTCTGCTGCACCCCTTTAAGAATTCTCCTTGTGAGTGCCTGACCAGATGACTCCCCTTGCAAACCTCGTAATATTTAATAGCGGTCACGCTAGGTTGATGAATTTTCTTCCACAACAAACATTCTGACCCTTTACGTGTACCTCCCTCTATCAGTGCTGACGTGTTGTGGGTTATCTTCAGGTTCTCCAAATGAAAGACCTGGGCTATGTCTCAAAACGAGTACTTTACGAAGTACACTGCAATACAGTGCGTAGTGCACACTAAGCACTTACATCTGTAGTGCGTTCTGTCGCTGATAAGTGTTGTCTCAAATGGAATACTGACGGACGCAAATGTGCCAGCTTTTTACCCATAAATCTGTGCACCAGCTCCCTCCGACCAACTGGAAATTTTAAACAAAGATGGTTGGACTAAACTCCGCTGATGGCCGTGTTTTGTATGTAAATGTACATTTTTGGGCGTTTTCTCGCTTAGATTTTTCCAAAGTTACCGAGAAATAGACACTGTACTATCCGATAACACAGTTATTGTAACCAGCAATAATGGTTGAAGTGATTTGCGAGGCCAGTTTAAAACTGAAAAGCTGCCGAAAGGGCTCCTCCTTTTCCGCTACGTAGCCAAGATGGCGCCCGTTTAGGGCGAGAAGTGTCCATCGTTTCACACTGCATTTTTTTACCGTTTGCAGTACGCCATCCGGGTACTTTCAGTGCCCTGAATTCTGCCGGTTCTGTCAGTGTGAACGCCCTACGCCCTGAAAGTCAGTGTTTGAAGTGTGCAAGTACCCGGTTTGAGACATAGCCCTGGTCACAGTTTGTTTACACAGAGATGACATTTCAAAATGAAAATCTGTTTTTCATCTAAAATTAGTGTTCTTATATGTTCTAGTGTTCTTTGTGTGTTCTTAAGACATAAGAACACACAAAAACAAAAAACATTAAAAAACAGAAATACTCATATAGATAATATGTCTGTGTTTTTCTTATCTCAGTAATTTGTTTTCTAGTATATGTGGAGTTTAAGTCGTTTTTTTGCTAAATGTCTTGCACATTTTTTTAAATCACCACCACAAAATCTGTCATTTTTGTATCCTGGAAGGACTGTATAGGCAATAGTTACAAGAATGCAACGTCACATAGGTTACGACCAACGAGGAGGTACGTTTATAGACATATATAGACCATGGGTACGTCAGCCAGCAGGTACATTTTGGAAGCATTTGCCAGCATTTCCCACAAATCTTTGAACAAAATGGCCTCGCTGTAAACCAATCAGAACAGAACACCACAATGCGTGTGTAAACGCTCGACGCCTCTCCCCTGCAACGGCTACGGAAGTAAGTATGAATGATTAGCGCACTTATTATAAGTGATTCAGTTGTGTGCTGATTTGCTTGAATGCAAATTTGTACTACTTATATTGTAAGATACTCATACGTGCTACTTAAAGCGGTAAGGGATATGTTTTTAAGAAAGCTAACCTAACTGTAATGTTATACTGATGCTACCTCGTCTAATAAAGCGATTGCTCGAGTTAGCTCGTCGCTGTCTTGCTAGCTAACCTTGCAGTTTGATATGGCTTTCTTGTCTTTGCTTTTGCCAGAAAGCTAACCAATAGTTTCAATGTGTCATTTGAGTAGCGTTAATCAAGTAAAATCACGAATCTTCTATTTTGGAAGTTTCCTTCTGACGCTTACAGTTGAATGCAATTGAAACAACACTTTTACGTTTTAAGCGTAGCTTACCGTAGAGTAACGTAATTGATGCGAATAATGAGCTAGCTGTTGTTATAACACACAAGTCTAGCGGTCAGCAGAGTGATTGCATTCACTGACATCTAGATTTTTCAGCTCGATATTTGTCCTGACAGCAGCTATTTTTTATTTTTAGGTGAGGAAAACCTGAAGGCGTCTTGTCTCACATTCCCTCGGCATCATGTCCTGTGCGTATCTACTGTTAGCCTTAAGTCTCAGTGTTTGCTTAGGTTATGCTGTTGAAGTTCAGCGGCCTCGCGGAGTTCCTCTGTCAAGTAAGTTAACGATGATTTACTGGACCATACTATACTGCATTTATAGAGGACCTAACCTCACTCACGATGTAGAACTTACATTTATTATATTCAGCCAATGACTTTCTTTCTGTCTTGTTTTCACCTATAATAGAGCGACAATTCTATGAGGAGAACAAGCCATTCACTTGTTTGGATGGGTCTCGTACCATTCCTTTCGACCGTGTAAATGACGACTACTGTGACTGCAAGGATGGATCGGATGAACCAGGTCCGTGGTCCACATGCAGCAATGCATCGAATAATGCCTTTCTCACTATAGGCCATGACCCCACGATTTCTGATTAAATATTACTATGTACGTTCCCATAGGCACGGCTGCTTGTCCAAATGGCAGTTTCCATTGCACCAATGCAGGATACAAACCCTCTTTCATCCCATCTTCTCGCATTAATGATGGCATCTGTGGTAAGGAGATCTTGTTTTTGTCACCACCCAGCCTGGCAGATACTGTACCTCCACAGGTTTTCAGTGGAATTATGATAACGATTAATTGACAGTTTCTTTCATTTACATCATGTTGCTAGCAAAGCAGTGCCCAAAGTTACTTCCCACATTGTGTTAAACACAACTAACTTCTGAACCTACAATCTTCCATATTGGCATGTGTGTAGATTGATGAAAATTATATCTGTTACTATTTCTATCAGACTTATAGACTTATATTCCTTAGTGTAGTTCTTCCTACTGTACTGCTGTGCTAAATAATCAGTTTGTTGACTATTCAATGCATTCCTGTGGCACATAATGTGTCAACCAAATCTTAAAATGTGCTCTTTCCACAGACTGCTGTGATACCACGGATGAGTACAACAGTGGAGCCACATGTCAGAACACCTGCAGGTGATCTTTAACTCTTTATTTCATTCAATCTCTGATACAATTATTGGATCTTGGCTAATGGACTGCGTCTTCTTGACAATCCCTCTAATGTTGAAACTACCATCCGGTATGCAGCACCGAATCCCCACCTTTGGCCTTACGCAAGGAAACAATGGCAGAAACTGGAGTTACAATTATTTGAAGGCGTTACGTGAATAAATCTAAATCTATCTGAATCTATACATCCTTGATGAACCTTAGTTATGAGACCCAGAATCTTAACATTTCATTTCCACTTACAATGAAAGCCGTAATATTGATGATTGGCGTCATATAGGAATTGGAACTGAATTTATATATGAAAGAGGCTTAAGTGAGGAACATTCATACACTAGGCTGAATGCCAAGACAGTGTGTTCAGGCCAGAGACTGTGTGTCCACTGTGCCTCTGGAGTAGAGTTGACAGCAGTTCTCCCCTGCGTCCTCCCCTCCTAACTTGTGTCCTTTGAACTCTTTCGTATGTAGCAACAACTGTAAGAGAAATATGTGCAAAGGTGCACATTGTTTTCGCTATTCTTTGACATAGAAGGATATTTCCCATGGGCACTACAAGCACACTGACAATTATGCACATGACCTATATTATTCAGAGGAGTAGATGTGTGAGGAAAGACTGATCTTCAGCAGTAATTACTATCACATATCTAGCATCTTTTAATGATTTGCAATGTAAATGTTGTGTTGAGGTGCTGACTGGCTTGCGTTGCTGGCTCAGACGCTGCCAGCTCATAATGGCCTGGTTTCAAATCCCAGTCGAACCTGCTGGCGCCCAGTTGACTCAGCTGGTCAGTCACCTGGAGGGTTTTAGGGGTTTGAGAGGTGGGTAACCTTTAGCCCTAAATCTCTGGGTCATGATTGTGCATTGGTACTGACAACTGTCATGGCAAAAGGTGTCCGGGTGCCAAAAGGGGTCCGGGTGATGTAATATTGGCTTTTGAACGACTCTTGAGTGACAGCTGTTATACCAACGCTAGCATTACGTCACCCGCTAGCATGACAGTACCCCTCCAGGAGCTTAAAGGACAGTGTGACTGGAGATGAACACCAAGCCTAGTCGAGCTTCTGGCCTCCCCACCCCACCCACCCTTGACCTTTCAGATGTGGGTCAGTGTACCTTTAGTGTCATGTACCCGACCCCCCCCCCCCGCCCCAGCGCCTTGTGTGAGACCTAACCGGTTGTGCCGTTCGCCTGCAGGGAGATGGGCCGCCAGGAGAGGGAATTACTCCAGAAACAGGCTGAGATTGCCAAAGAGGGCTTCCTCCTAAAACAGCAGCTCATCAACGAGGCCAAGAGGCAGCAGGAAGAGAAACAGGTGAATGGACAGACCGTAAGAGGATATCGATTTATTTTTCATTCTCAGATTGTAGATATTTATATAACTTTATATTTACATGAAACTACTAGGACATTGTGTATTACACTAGTTCATTATAGAGACTGTATTGTTGCTATTAAGATGTTAAGATATCAATTGCTTGGGACATTTGTGTCCTTTCAACATGGCCTTGTGCCCACTCAATAAACTGTATTGTTATTAAGATAAGACTGCTTGGGATATTTTTGGTCCTTTTTTTTAAACTTAAAGTAACAAGGTTGTAATATACCCCCATGGAAAGCAAGAAGGGGGACTGAAAGATGAGCTGTCGGTAGTTTGAAGTGAAATGTCATTTTAAAAAAATCACTGTTTCATCCTCTGCCTGATGGCCGTAACTAGATAGAAAGCTGACGTGTGTCATCTGCTCCTCTCTCTGCATAGGGCAAGCTGTCAGAGATGCAGACCAACCGGAAAACCATGGAGGATAAACTGGAGGCGTTGAGAACGGTGAAGGAAGTGGCGGAGCAGCCCGAGAAGGAAGCCAAAGAGCGCCACCTCAAGGCCTGGGAAGGTAAGTGCAGCGATGTCATCAAGTGAACAGCCTACAGTGTTTTGAAGACATAACACTGTGTCTTCTGTCTGACCAGTTTTGTATTGTGTGGAAGGTTGAAAGATCCATCTTTATGTGGTTTATTATTTTGAATAGGATCAGGGCATATTCCACTGCAAAGAAACATGAAATATGCTACTAGTAGCAGTAGTGGAGAGATATTATTTGTTGTGATATTGTACAAATTGTATAAAAAAAATATTAACATAGAAATGCCATTGACGTTATTGTAAAGTGTAAATTGCCATCTTGGCTCATTGCAGATCAAAAGGCCATTATTCATGCAGAGAAGGACAAAGCCAAGATGGCAGAAGTGTTTTTGGAACTGGATGATGATGAAGATGGCTAGTAAGTCCCAAGTGTGTGATTGTGTGTGTGTGTGTGTGTGTCAGTGTTAATTTCGTTGACGAAAACTATGACGAAAAATATTCGTTAACGACCTTTTTCCCGTGACTAAGACGAGACTAAGACGTGACGAAAACGGATCTTTATAAATAAAAACTATGACTAAATCTATTTTAACTTTCGTTGACGAGACGAGACGAAAATGTTGGTGGTTGACTAAGTCACAATTGTTTTTTTTTTCTAAACTTGTATGCACATCATTGGTTGAATGTTGCCCGGTCCTGTATCTATCCCTCCTCCACTCCCTGAGATGGCCAGACATGCAAGTGACGCCCTATGGCTTAACGATATGATGGCTGAAGTTCAAGCACTCGGTACTGGAAGACAAATAAGAATAGATATCCGGACAGTCTTAAATTATAACTTGACAGAAAATAAAACACAATGCACCGCAATAACCGGAGAGAAACCGTGTGGCTTCAAAATAGATGGGAAGAACACAACAAGAGGCACCTGAAAGCGCACAAGACAACCCTGCCATTTATGCCAAGGTACATTAGCTAGTAACTGTCAATGATAATTAGCTAATGTTAACTAGTTATTCGAATTTATAAAACAATTGGGTTCTATTGAATTATTTAGCTGTTTCTGATTGGACAAGAGACGTTCCATGAGTTGGAATATCCCAGGACATCCCAACTCGGACTTTTCACAGCTAATAATAAATCACTCCTCGATGAAACATTCTATAGCACGTTGATACAATTAAGCGATAACCGTTAATTCAAAGTTCTATTCCAAAAGACGTTGACAATGGAACTATTTTTTGTTGCGGAGAAACAATGGCGAAATAAACATTTTTTAATCAATAACTTCGTGTTTAAATGTTAATTGGTTGACTATAAAATTGTTTTATAACAATTGTTGTTGTTGTTGTTGTTGCCTGCGCCACTCGGCCTCCGGCCTCGTGGCTACGGCCGAACACCACCCGTGGGAATATCCCTTACCTACCCCACTCGCACTCGTACTATATTGCTTAAATATAAGCCAACGTTAAGTTAACTTCAAAGGGGCAGTCGAGTGTATAGGTTGTGTCAGCTTGGATAACTAGCTAGTCATTTTCGATTGAAACCTCCCGTTTGGCTTGGCAAATGAGTTCCAAAACGTTTAGCTAGCTAACGTTGGCTAACTATGAGGTAGCATAGCTAAGTTATACTAGCTATCGATAACTAGCTAGTAAACACATTGCAGAATGGACTATAGGACAGGCCACACATGACATTAATCAAGAAAAAATAAATTAATATGTGATTGGTTTACATATCCTTGTCTATTTATGCAATTGTTATTAGCACTACTTTCAACTCTCAAACTATCCGTCTAGCTAAATACTGTATGTTGGTTATCAGATTGCACAGCAATTCATATGGAGGATATGTGGTTGATTTAACTAAGGCCAGGTAGGCATAGTAGTTGTATTGTGTTATCAGATCATTTGAATCTTCAAAATCTAGATTTGATATTCTCTTATATTTTAATGATAATACTGTTAATTAAGTATTGCCTTAAAATTATTATTTACATTGAATTCATTGGAATTCAGCTGTAGGCATAGGAGATCTGTATCTTAGAGACTAATTGCATCCACAGTTTACGTACTGCAAGCTTGACTATTATGCAGTTGTAGACACAACACAAGGGGTCCCCGGGCCTGAGAAGGGATGGAAAGGAGTTTAATGTGACTATAAGATGGACTTAATTTTGAGTTTAATGTGACTAAAACTAGACTAAAATGTAATGAGACTTCGTCGACTAAAACTAGACTAAAATGTTCTGAGTTTTCGTCGACGAAAACTAGACTAAAACTAAGCAGGATAAAAATGACTAAAAGTGACTAAAACTAATATGCATTTTCGTCTAAAGACTAAGACTAAATCTAAAATAGCTGCCAAAATTAACACTGGTGTGTGTGACAGATTGCTCTGTGTGGCTTGGCCAGTGATTAATACGATGGGTTTGGTGTGTCTGTCTCTGACGTAGCGTGTCCGTAGCCGAGCTGCAGTCCCACTCTGAGCTGGACCCAGACTCTGATGGGGCGCTCACAGAGGTTGAAGCACAGGTACATTACTCTACTCAACTCCTTTCTTTCTCTCTCACCTTGTTTTACCATGTCATTTTGCTGCGATTGAAATGTCAGATTTTGTGGTGGTGATTTTTGTTCCCCTTTAAATTCCACTTAAACTCGTCATACTGTAGAAAAATCAGACAGAAGTTGAAATAAAATGTCATGCCTGGGTTTGAACCTCTGAACTCTGTTCCATAATTAATCAAGTTCTCGTTAATATTTAGAACAGTAATCATGCGTAATTCTGTACTGGTGTTGAAAGAACTGAACAAACAACCTGATCATTCAAAATGTGTCGACCATTCCTGGCCTTATTCTGCTCACTCAAATTACCCTTCAATAGGTCTGTACATGAATTTAGGAACAGGCTTTTATTATTCCATGCAAGAGTGAGATAATGGCTGAATAAACAGTTGGTCACAACAGTATGCCTCAAGTTTAAAAGCATGTTTGAACACTATTTTCCATTTCACAACTGAGTGCAAGACAATAACATAAATGTGTAAGTAGTCCATTTAACATTTAATGAGAACAGTTATAGATCCAGCTGTGCTGTTAATGAAACAAGTGGGACATTAAGCAGTGGGAGTGGCTGAGGCAGATAGTGCATAACCTTATACCAACACCACTAGAAGGCTAAAAGAAGCAGAGATAAGTTGCAGTTTATCATCATTTATGCAATAAATGACAAAATAAGCAGCATCACGAGTCCTGGTGCCTGTATATGTGACCCACCCATCTGAGTTTGTAATTAGAGGTGTTGGTTTGTGCTCATATGAACTCATGCGCATGGTCGTGATTTGGGTTTGTCTGTCATTAGGGCCTGCTAGGGGGAGTAGATAAAGTGGATGCCTCATCATTTGAGACCGCATGGGTCAGCATAAAAGAGAAATACATATCTGAGGTGAGTATCTCTCAACTCTCTTTCTCTCTCGCTCTCTTTTTCTTTCTTTCTCCTCAGTCTCTGTCTCACTCACTCTCTCTCTCTCCCCCTCCCCCTCTCTGTGTAGTCTTTATCCTAGGCACTATTCTGTGCATATTCCAGTCTCTCCACGTGATTAGTCAGAACCTTTTACTCTCCCGGCCGTCATTACGATTACAGGTGTATTTACTTTACTACCAGATGTACTGGGTCAAATTTCCCATTGTCTTTGCTGAAGTCAGGTGGCGATCACACTGGATATACAAGGGTCAATAGCAGCCCATAATGTAACAACCAAGAATTATAATTTTTGAAATACTGCTGGTCATCGTGAGCGCTGCCTTAGCGTGTGTCTGGGTTAGGGTTGTAGGGAGTCTGTTATGCAGGCTGCTTCCTTCTCTGATGAGCTGTGCTCTGGGCCGTGTCTCAGTCCCAGGCTGACTCAGCCGCTGTAGATCCCCCTGCAGAGGAGACCCGGCAGCCCGTCCCAGACAACGAGCCGTACCCAGAGGACGACCCCGTCGACGAAGAAGACGAGAACGAAGACGACGACGAGGATGAGGAAGACTACCGTGACGAAGATGGGGACAAGGTGCGGCGACCATTCCTCCTCCTTTTGTTACTTACTCGTGATTTACTGGTCATACTTTTTTTCAGTTGATATTTTGAAGCATGGCAATTCCACATATACTTTCATTGAGGATTGTCGACATTTGTACAAACACGTAGAGGAAAGGACCACGAGTGTGCGCTTTCTCTCCTGCAGCCCCCACCCTCTGTGCACACTCCAGAGAAGAGCGAGCCGGACGAGGACGCCATGCCACCCTACGATGCCCATACCAAAGCTCTCATTGATGGTGAGTGTGAGCCCGTTAGGCCATCTATCTGCACCATAATGGTCAGGTCATAAGGTTGTTTCCCAGACAGGGTTTGTTTGGGACGTGTCCGCTGATCTGTGCAGGGCCAAGTCATCCCTTATCAGTGTTTGCCGATTGACTGTAGACAAACAACAAGTCACAAAACCTTCCTCCAAAAGCCAATTTTTCAGATGAATATCCATAAGAAAAGATGAACTAGCAATGTAAAAAGCCAGGCTACTAGAGGAAGGTTGTACTGAGACCACTCAAACTCACTAAACTAGAGAAGTAGAGAAGAACTACAGAAGAAGCTTGGATGCTGTACGAGAGGATTGACCGTAAGCCGGTTTTCCTTCTCACCTGAGTTGGTGTGCTTAAGTCTGGCCTACCGGCTGTGTCTGTGGATGGCCATTAGTATGCCGCGTGTGTCTCTGTCTGAGAGGTCAGCTTTAACCTTTGCTCTGCCCTGTCGTGCAGCTGCTCAGAAAACCCGCGATGACTTTGATGAGGCAGAGAGGGCTCTACGGGAAGTGGACGATCAAATCAAGTGAGTGCTGCAGGGCTTCCTTAAAAGTTGTTCTTGTGCTTCTTTTTTTTTCTCCCGTACAAAAACCGTAGGGCTTTCTCTGTAAAATAGGGAACACCGAGCTATGAAGTGTGATTTCTCAGACTAAGGTTTCATGACACGGCCACAGTACAGTGCAGTGCAGTGCAGATATAGATTTTCATCAGTATGCAATGTGTGTGTTCATTCACAGGTCCATCGAGAAGGAACTGTCCTTTGATTTTGGCCCCTCTGGGGAGTTCACCCACCTCTACAGCCAGTGCTACGAGCTGTCCACTAGCGAGTAGGTTCTGTCTGCACCTGCCCTCATGTTTACAGCTGGGGTTTTAAGGGAATTTGGAATGGATTTGTAGGGGATTGATTGGAGGTTTAAGACAGTTCTGTAGGTAAACAAGTATGCTCTGTACCTCTCTCGCTCTCTCTCATGCTCTCTCTCACGCTCTCTCTCTCTCTCCCTCAGATATGTCTACAAACTCTGCCCCTTCAACCGTGTTTCACAGAAACCTAAGTACGGGGGATCTGAGACCAACCTCGGGTGAGACCTCTATAACCTCTAACCTCTACCTTTACAACCTCGGTGTCGAGTAAGCCTGTTCCTGGGGCTTTGAAGTGTGTGACTAGTAAAAGGTCATAGATACTTGACTTAATTTGACTTGATTCATTATCCACAAGTGTAATATTTCGGACCAAATTTATACATTTTTGATTAAATCTAAATGCTATCGATTAAGTTGACAGAAGCATCTTTTTTTTAACCCTAGATTATTTTATTTCAGCAAACTGAAAATGTACCTATTTCCTACTTCTTTAATGTGCTCTATTTCTCTCTCCCTCTCTCTCTCCCCCCCCCCCCCCCTCCCTATCTCTCTCTGCCATGTAGGTCGTGGGGTAGCTGGGCTGGTCCAGAGGACAGTTTATACTCGGCAATGAAGTATGATCACGGAACAGGCTGCTGGCAGGGCCCAAACCGCTCCACCACAGTAAGTCACCACCAGCACTCATACAGCTGGACCCCTTGTGGCACTGAAAAGAGGTACATAGAACCCCTGCAGCAAAGAAACATTAAACAATGAGGCTTTCTTCAAATGCTGTGTTACTTAAGTAATTAACTTAAAAAAAAAGAAAATGAACAGTAACTGTGGCAAGTTTGGGTACCTCGGTAATACTCGTTTGACTGATATCACAGCTTGCAAATGATTATTGTAGACCGCTAAAAGTCTGTTATTGAAAAGTCTGAGATACATTTATTTTCTTGAAGTACTTTGTGGAGTATTTTGAGGTATACCTTGAATCATTGTCCTATCGTAGAGACCAACATATTGTAGGCTTCAGTTTCTTGACTGACTGCATGATGTTTGCATTCCGAATTTGCTGATATTTAGAGGAACTCATTATCGTTTCCTGTGCCGCTGGCTGCTAAAACAGAATACATCCACCCACATGCGTAACGTAGTCGTCATGGGGTTCTTTTAATCAAATGCTGCTCCCTTTTCTCCTGAAACACCTTTGGTGATTTGTGGACAAAAACTAAATTGTATTTGCTCACGGCACTTATTTCCCAGATGACCCTGGCTTATCTACATGTTGCTTTGCATACCTAGGACATCAACATTTATGATTAGTTCGTTGGTTAAGTGTCCCTCTGATGGCCCTTCTAGATAAACCCTGTTTGTGCATGCAGTGCTGCACAGTGGAATGGTGCACCACCACGCCTGTGTCAGATTCATCTTCCTGTAGGTTTTTTGAGTCAAACGAGTGGATTGGTTGGCCTTTCTTGGTCCTCAAGATCTCGCGTTGACTTCCATAGTTACCCTTAACAGCCATTTTGAAAAACCTTTTAATAACATTTGAAACATTGGAAATCGCAAGCTGGGAAATGCTTTGGTGTGTTTTTTTTTAACCGGTTGCGTTGTGGACATCAGATTTATTTACATCCTCTGTCGGTTGCATTCAGGAAGTATTCAGACCTATTCCCTTATTTATATCGCAGCCTTATTCTAATGCCTTATTGTTAATGTACACATTTATTTAAACTAAAAGTGGAAGGGTGCCCAAAGTTTTTTCTTCTTCTAATTTTAACTTAATTTAATAAAAAGTGCAGAAACGGTGCAGAAACATTTGAAGAAATTCACATTTTTAAATGTTCTTTTGCTGCAGGGGTTGTATTTACTTCTTTTCACTTCAAACATCAACACAATGTGGATTTTGCTCTGAGGCGCCCAAACATTAGCATACGACTGTTTGTGAGGGCCACATATGCTACATTATCACTCATACACAAGGGCTGCATGTACAGCATAATCACTCATACAGAAGGACTGCACACACAACATTACCTCCCATAGAAGGGTTATCTATACAGCATAATCACTCATACAGAAGGACTGCACACACAACATTACCACCCATAGAAGGGTTATCTATACAGCATAATCACTCATACAGAAGGACTGCACACACAACATTACCTCCCATAGAAGGGTTATCTATACAGCATAATCACTCGTACAGAAGGACTGCACACACAACATTACCTCCCATAGAAGGGTTATCTATACAGCATTATTACACATGTATAAGGGCTTCATGTGCAACATCAGTCATGTACAGGGGATATATGCACAACATCATTAATCATACGCTGGAGCTTCTTGGTTCACTACTGGCACTTGGACACTTACCTAATGTGAGAGAATATGTTTTTTTCCCACCATGATATTACAGTTTGTGTTAAATATGTGTTTAAATATGCCAAATTGGCAGGTGATTATTGGTGTGCATAAACCATATTTACACTACTAGAGGCTGTCAGGATAACAGAATATATTTCAGTACGGCAGGGCACCTTACGCCTATGTGACAACCAGTTTCAGCGTTCTTCTCACGCTGGCTCATCAACAGCACCAAAAGCATCAGCATCAGGGCCAGTTGAAGGGGTGGTGCCTGGTAAAACAGACAAGCTTTTATAATGCACAGTGCGCGTTCTGCTTCTCAGAGCAGTCATGTGTTCAGTCAGTTCTGTGCTGTGAAATGGTGGGCTACGCCATCAAATAACAGTGGTGTGTTCAGTCAGTTCTGTGCTGTGCAGTGGTGAGCTACGCCATCAAATAACAGTGGTGTGTTCAGTCAGTTCTGTGCTGTGCAGTGGTGAGCTACGCCATCAAATAACAGTGGTGTGTTCAGTCAGTTCTGTGCTGTGCAGTGGTGAGCTACGTCATCGAATAACAGTCCCTCAGGCCAAATATGATTTCAGATTCACTGATGGCTTCCTTAGAACAGCAAGATCAAATGACCAAGTGCTGGACCAAAGTATGAGGAAACCTTTCCATACTCAGTTTTCATGGTGGAGTCATTAAAACAATGCATATGATATGCAGTGATGACTGGCCATAGTGCTACGTGACTGGCAAATTGTTATGTCCCTGTCCATGTCCCAATGTACATGTACTGTGTCTGATTGCACCCCACACAGTCTGGCCCATTCTTCTAATGGCTCACAGGGAAAAAATGTAATGCTTATGACTTGCCGTGGTGGATTATAACACAGCATCTTTTTGAAAAAGCGAATTAAGTGTATCATGCGTTCGTGTTTGTGTGTCTCTCAGGTGAAGTTGACGTGCGGTAAAGAGACGGTGGTGATGTCCACCTCTGAGCCCAGCCGGTGCGAGTACCTGATGGAGTTCACCACACCAGCAGTGTGTCAGGAACCACTCCCGGACCATGTTTTACATGATCCCGGCGAGCTGTAGATCACACAGCTCCCCCTAGAGGTCAGCTCCAGTAATGCACCCTCTAGCCTGTTAATTAAAATATAACATCTCGAACCTACTATACTGTGTTTAGTGTGTTTTTGTACTATACTATTGCTGGTGTATGACTACTATCAAACATTACTAAATAGCTTTATGCTATTTAATGTAATTGTGAGCGTGATTGCTTCCTATTCGTATACATGTACTGATATTTACTACAGACAGTGTTCAGAACATAGTTGCTTTTGCTGAGATTTCTGTTATGAATAAAAGTGAGATGCTTTTGTGACTATTGTGGGCAGTATGTATTGTGGTGTATGTTGTTCACAGCTCGCTTTTTAGAGGCGTAAGGCATTATAAATATAGGCTCTGAACTATGGGCTGAGTCTCTCTCTCTCTCTCTCTCTCTCTCTCTCTCTCTCTCTCTCTCTCTCTCTCTCTCTCTCTCTCTCTCTCTCTCTCTCTCTCTCTCCCACTCCTCAGGCACTTGTCCGGGATGTCCTTAACCCCTCCCATGAGTGGTCACCCGTGAGCTCCAGGACTCAGGTGTCCCCCCCACTCTGCACCACCACACAATTTTGGTCTCTGGTCCAACCCCACTGTCTATCAGAATCATTGTCGCACTGCTTTTTACATTCCATTTCTCCTAGAATCAAGTAATAAAGTCGGTTTTAATGTGCCTTAAGTTGTGCTGTTCTCTTTATTCACACCCCCTCCCACCCACCAACCTCACCTCACTTCACCTACTGTTTGAAATGAGAAGGTTTGGCTGCCGGTTGCTAAGACAATGCCACAGTGGGCTGGAGAACATTTGCGTGCTCCATGCGGAGAGTGTGGCTGCTTCGGCTTCGGCGGCGATGGGGCATGCTGTGCCGTAAGTTGAGCCGGCGGCCTGCGAGAAGCAGCCTCTACCGCAGGAGTTACTGCTTAATCGTGTTGTAGCGCTGCGCAGTCAGCGGCTTGGCTAATTATACGCCCGCTCTCAAGTAGTGAGTCAAACTGTCAGAGGGGCTGATGGGAGCCACCCACATAATGTCAGACAAGAAGAAACGGGAAGGAAAAACAACTCGGACCAGTGAGATATGTAACTTTTAAGTTTTTATTTTTTTTCTGGCATGTAAAGTACAAATAATTAAACAATTCCATGAAAAAGTCCTCAAGCATCTTCAGCTGAAATCCCAGTAATAAATATCCTAAACTAAACTGAAAGGTTTATTTTTTTCCCCTTGGTTACATTTTTTGTTTG
Source organism: Clupea harengus (assembly GCF_900700415.2). Classification (NCBI taxonomy): domain Eukaryota; kingdom Metazoa; phylum Chordata; class Actinopteri; order Clupeiformes; family Clupeidae; genus Clupea; species Clupea harengus. Next base: position 30,022,694 of record NC_045152.1, on the reverse strand, counting down.
TTCGTTTGGTCGTGTTTGGAAGTATGAGATATTTAGATATTTTCTTCAACCCACCAACATGGATGTCTGTTTTGATCTAGTCTTTTTATTTCATTGTACCATACCTGGATAATGTTGTCCAAAGAACATTTCTAAGTAACTCTGTGTCCCCTCTAAATAAATAGACACAAATACAGTTGGTTGAGAAACAGAGGAACCGCTGACCCCGTTCCTAGCTCAGTGACCCCATCCCCCACAATGCATCTCTTCCAGCTGCTTGTCAGCCTTTCAAGCTCTGCCGATAAATAACAACCCGCTCTCCGGCCGGCTGCCATTGTTTGTTTTTCTCAAGCCGAGGTGTTGGCCATGTCTGTTTTCTGAACGCAGTGGGAAGAGAGCCATTGTGGGAGCACATGGAGCCTGCAGGCCTTTGTCGCCGATCCAGAATATTCTGGAAGCGGACGCAGACCCAGGCTCTGCCCTTGCCCTAGGCCTCACCCCAGGTTCCAACTCACAGCGGGGTTCAGAAAGTGGCAGAAAAAACAAGACTGTGATTTAGAGTAAATAATCAAAAGGTTTTCATTTAACAAGACAAACAGAACACAGGCAGTAAAGGCATAACATCTAGCACACAGCATGTATGTTTATACACTTCATTTAGTTTTATATAGCAGTGCATTCTTTGCCTATGGAGAACTTTTCCAAATTGTAATTCTAAAGCTGTTTTTTTTATCTATTTGTTCCCTTTTAAAAGAAAGAAAAGGAAAAAAAGGTGTAACCACATTTTGGCAAAATTAAATTATTTCAAACTTGCAAATATAATGAAATAAACCATAAATATACACAAAACATACTTTATACGAGGCAATAATAATAATCAATAATAATAAATAGTTTTTAAGTTAACAATAAGTTAAAACTACAAGCTTAAAGTCGCCCAAATAATACAAGTTTGTTGGCGCTATATTGAATTTTTTTCAGTTTAAATTATTTATGTTGCAACAAAAGCTACCACAGACTTTTACAAACACAATCGAACACATATTGATTGAAATAAAAAGCTAACTAATTCTAAAACCTGCATACACTGTCAGAACAGCAACTAAGTTTAAATAATGGAAAAAATAGAAGAATCGTACCCATTAAAAGCGACCAAATAATATCTTCGACCCATGTGTGTACTCTATGGCAACGTCAACAACACAAAGATACGCTAAGTTAACACATGAATCTGATATGTAAAGTAAATCAATAAATTACAGGAAAAATGATAGTTTGAAATCGACATGGGCTAAAAGTGATGATATATTAGACAGTATCCCTTTCACGGTCGTTTTTTAATGATTGCTCTTTTCTTCACCATAAGCAGCTGTTTGTGGTTGTTTTTTAGCTTGCATGGTCAGAGCAGTAATTGAGGGCTGAGGAAGGGATAATGGACTTTTTCAGAGACCAGAGCTCTCAGTGCTTGTTTGATTCTTTTAATGAATCGGTTAGTTTAACACTTAACTTTTTTTTCTTCATCTGTTTGTCATTGTTTGAGCCTTTCACTATTCCGCAAACCATTTCAGTGTGACGTTTAATTTTCTTTTTTAAAAAATATATATATCTTTTGTTCTCAGTCAATATAAAAACGAAGCACATTGCACTTACTGTTCCATAGGAAAGTTTTTTTGTCTTTTTAAATGATTATTGTTGCTCTAGCGGTGCAGTATGTTTGTCTCCAGCCATTGTCCTTGGCTCTCTATGGTAGGTGTGTTGTCTTGTGTGTGTATCTCGAGGGTCAGTTGGTTCTCTATCGTTTTTGACTCAAGGTTCCGGTTAACACTGGGGCCACTCCTGTTGTTACTCTGCCCTAAACCCTCCCCTCGTCACCTACGGTCGGTTGTGTGAGGCCTGATCTTAGTGGGTAGGAAAAACAAAAGGCTTGACTTTTGACTACGATTGGATCTCATCTTCGGCACACCACCAGTGAACAAACTGGGCAGAGGTTGAGCGGTCTTAGCGGTGAATTTGGACAGGGACGTGATCAAACGGATGGATATGTATTTGAATGTATATGAATGCCTAAGCTTGAAGACAGAAAAGGGCAGCTGAATATTCATCGGCGATACATCTCATAAAGCAGGAACTAGTAATATGCTCGGAGGATATGATTTTATGCTCTGAAGGATAAGAGACTAGGATATGTGCAGGATTTTGTTGCATGTGTTCTCATAGTCACACAGAGATGTGTTCCCACACTCTGCTGTGGGGCCAGCTAGGATGTCTGACTGACTACCCAGCTTGGATCCCTCAACATAAAATTGCTGCTGAGTGCTAATGTGCAAAGGAGCAGAAAGACATTTCTGTGGTGAAAAATGGTATGGGCCTATAGTGGTAGGCAGTCCAGGCATTATAAACGTAGCATACAGTCTGACATGGACTTTAAAAACTAGGCTATCCTGGTGAGTCCAAAAGCAGTAGAAGGCTACAGAGTGTTCTGATAATGAATAATAGTGTTACAGTCCCCGTGTGGTGCACTGAGGAAGAGGATGCAGGAAGTGTGATGGGGGGGGGGGGGAATGTACAGTTTGGTTGGATTTCCACAGCTTAGCACAGCCACGCTATATGTTCAGCCAATCACTTTGAAACAGATTCTTTGGTGCGTCGACGAGGCAGAAGCACAAGGTTACATTGACATTTCCTTTTCAAAGGAGGAATGGAAACAGAACGGGATGGTTCAGGACCGGTTAACGCCTCACCCTCTCACTGCGACTGAGCTCTTATCTCGGAAACGGCAAGCCTCACAGGCCAGCTCTAAAGGAGGGCAGCAAGCTTACAGTCTGTTCTTTCGCATAGTGTTGTTTCTTTTCTATTTCTCGCCCCACCCTACCCCACCCCACCCCAGCCCTCCCTAGCCTTTCCCATGGCACTCCCATTGAGGAGCCCCACTGCACCGCCTGTGAGGCAACACTCTATGCAACGTCAGAGGAAAGGATATTTTTCTTTTTTTTTTAAAGCCTGATATTTTTATCTCTTTTTATCCTAATGCATACATCTGGCATGGCTATGGTTTCGAATACAGTGACGCTGTTTCTTCCTTTCCTTTTCCCTAGTTTTTTTTTTCAAAAGATATTGTGATGGTTTCACTGTTAGATATGCGCAAGATATATGACTTAGTCCCCCATCCATTCTACCCCCCCTCACCCACCCTTACACTGCACAGTCAGGCCCTCTATCCTTAAAGTGGAAAACTCTGAAAATAAAGCCATGCGGTGTCTGAGAGGACGTCCACGCATAAGAATCTGTAAAAATGCTGCACAAGGTCTTATTTTTTTCTTCTTCTTTTTCTTCATCTTCTTTTGTAGGTATAAAAATATATTCTCTAACTTAATCCTTTCAAAGAGATCATTGTCCTCTTTGGCTAAACACAGCGTTATTTAGAAAAGCAACACAATGTTTTGATTTGAACACCATTTTTTTAAATCCTTAATTGATATGAGCTCGTCTTTCAGTTGTAAAACAGTGTCTCCTCCTTATGGAACGTATGTGTTTTTAGGGTCTTTTCAGTTATCATTACTTAGGACAATACACAGAGGGGTTGGCCAGCTCACGATAAATCTGATACGGTTTTCGTTGATTGGGTGGTGGCACTGTGCGGATCAAAAAAGGAACTGAACTAAGGTGTCAGTCTGTGACACTGCTGCCAGAGAGCAAGGGACGATATGTACGGTCTGAACGTGCTAGGGGTTTTCCTCGGGAGAACAAACCCTTTCAGGTGCACTTTCAGATGGGACGAATGGGAGGGATTTTGAATGGACTGAGTGGTGGCTTCTGTCGTGAGCAGGGCTCAGTGAGTCTCGAGGGGGTCGTCATGCAGAGTAAAGGGAAGGGGTGGGATGACCAGCTTCTTTCCCGATGGCTGTAAGAGCCACAGCCACAGTACTCAAAAGCTGGAGCCATTTTTTGTGTTGTTGATTCTAATTTAAGCATATGGTCACTGTTTTTGTTGTAACCATGTGCTTGAAAAATACAAAATAAACCTGCCTGTGAACTATGCAGACTTGCAGCCTTGTTCTCATGGTTCAGATTTAGATCTGGCTTTTTAGAGTAGATTTAGCTTTGCTGCCAGTTGCCATGGCGATGGGCTGACATGGCTTTTGCTCTCTCGCCTCATACGTGGCCCTCTCACAGAATTACCCACGAACACCGTCACCATGGGAACACTGTCACAATGCTCGAAGTTCACAGACAGCTGCGTGCGGTGGAATCCTTTCTACTCGCTAGATCTAAACAAAGCCAGAGCGGAGAAAAATACAGGTGACTTGCATGTACCAGTGATATAATTTGCTACTCTCACTCTCACCGCCCTCTAAACTGGGGGCGCACATGTGTGTGTGAACGTGTGTATGTGTGTGTAAAGGTGTTTCAGTGACGACTGTAAAGGTGAGGTTGTCAGCTGTCGGACCTCTTTATGCGAGGTTCTTTAGTTCAGTTGGTGTGATGTGGCTTTCATCTTTTTATTTTCTGTGACCAGGATGTCTAGGTTTCTTCATTTCTCTATCAGGTCTCACCTCAAGCATGTTGGGAAACTGCCCTAAAGCTAGGTTGCAACCTAAATCAGAGCCAGGAAACCGTATCAAAGTTCTAGAAAATGCTTACATACTCGGCTATAATAACCACCTTAAATATTGAATATATAGTTATATCATAATATATATAAGAGAACACTGTTTTTCATTCTTTTTCTTTGATCTAAAAAAATCGCTGATTCAAAATGCCCGAGTGTAAAAAAGTGACTACATTCTCTCCAGCACCCTAGGAGAGGTTAGTGGGGCAGACGTTTTGGGTAAAATTGCACATATTTTCTAGTTCATTTCGCATTTTTGATCGCTATGTTTTGTCATCCATCAGTTCTTGTTCTTTGCCTGAACTCAATCGAAGCACTCAGCACACATTCTCTGTCACATTCATTAGACTGTCCTTTTCTGACTCCTGACCATCCCCCCAAATCCCATCCCACCCCCTTTACCCCCATATCCCCCTCCCAGACCAGCTACGCACCACCGCTAATTCAATCCAGGCAAAAGTAGGGAAGGACTAGCATGTTGTGTAAAGAAAAAAGAAAAACTCTACCTGTGGTTTTGTTCGGAACTCTGACTAAATGTGTCTGTGGCGTGTGTTGTGTTGTCTCTGTATGTGTACATGAGTGTATAGAAGTTTATGTATGGATGTCTGTATATCTATGTATGTGTAAGTATGTGTGTGTCAGAGAGAGAAACAGAGAAAGAGAGAGAGACTCAGTCCAGACCCATGTAGAGTGAGCGTGTGGGGGAGCTCAAAGGCTCTCCCCCCAGGCCGTGGGAGCTTTGAGTGGCCCCTGGTGCCCTCCTTCTCCTCCTCTCATTAGGCCTTGTGCTGCTTGCTGGTCTTGAAGGAGACCTGTAGCACGCGGTCGCCCAGGCGGTAGCCGTTGAGGCTGGCGATGGCCATGGCCGCCTCGTCGTAGTTGGTCATGGTGACGAAGCCGAAGCCCTTGCACTTGTTGGTGGTGAAGTCGCGGATCACCTTGACGTTGGTGACGGCGCCAAATGGCCCGAACAGCTGCCACAGCACGCTCTCGTCTGCCTCCGGCGAGAGGTTATAAACGAAGATGCACCAGCCGGCGCCGGTGGGTCCGGTCAGGTTGACCCCCGCCAGGCTGGTCATGCTGTCGATGGTGATCGGGGAGAACCTGGGGAGGAGAGAAGGAGAACTGCCATGGGTGTCAGAATGTAGTTCGTGGCGGGTCGCTACACTTGCTACTAACATGCGGGTTCCTGCAGCTTTTTGTTTGTTTCTTTGTTTGTTTGTTTTTTTTTGGGGGGGGGGGGGGGGGGGTATTGCTTGTGGCTTTTGACGTCGATGTATGGAAGAACGGGGACCCCATCTCCATCATCTCTGCTTTAAGTAGACACAGAGGATTTGCAGGCAACACACACACGCACACATACACAAACACCCATACAGACTATAGGTTTCCGTATAGAACAAAACAAATAAAGGAGCAGGCCTTTCATCTAGCACTCAGTCACCCACATTCCCCTGCATAGTATTTTAATCACATTCCCTGTTGAACGAAAGCCCTGCAGAAGTAGGACACAGTAATCACAATGTCCAACAGAAAAAAATGCACAATATTTAGCAAAAAACACACAACCTAGAGAGGAATGAAAGCAAATCAGAAACAAATCAAAGGAATAGTTGGAGCAAACAGAAGAAGACGCAAACGGAATCTGGTATGTCCATGCTGGTGGAAAAAAAGGACATTAAAGCAACGGAAAACTGAAATAAAAATGTTAGTTCCATAAAGAAATACATACAAATCAGTTCAATCAAGTAATCCAAACCAAAGAAAAAAAAGAACAAAACTGTTAAACAAAGCCATGCCAGAATGTCCTGCTGTTCAATCTCAAATTCACATCCATAAATAGAGGTCTATTTATGGCTTGGTAATGTTTCAAGGTATCAATGAAATCTAGGGGGATTTGACTTTGAATTCTATCTCCAATTTAAGATTTGAGTCAGCAGGTGGTATTCCGGGCACTTTGTTTGAGGTTGTTTAGGCATGGATGCTTTGTTGGAAAGGACACCTTTGGCATTTACCTCTTGACTCCGTAGGTGGCGTTTAGTAAATTGTCGAGTCTGCAATGCAAAAGGGGGAAATGAGGGAGGTGGAGACGTTAGTGGCGAGATCGGACCAAACAGAAGAAAAGAAGAGAGTGAGTTGTTTTTGGCTGTGGTTCTCAGACATGCAGCTCCTTCAGCCTGCTGCAGATGGCGCTCTGCGCTGCAGCCCGACCTCGGCTCCTCGGCATCCACCAATCAGAGAGCGGGGCCTGAGCGACCACAGTGGTGCAGTGCTTGCGTGGCCCTCAGGCGACGTGATGGGTGCACTCTATATAAGGACTGCATGTGTGTGCGGGCCTGCTATAGTGCTATCTCATTCACACACCCTATCCCCGCAGTTGTTTAACAATCTCTTACTTGTTAAATGAGATGATGGAAGGCCCATCTAATGTCCTTCTTCCTTCTGCTTGAGTTGCCCCCTCCCCTCCCTTCCCATCCCTTTCCCTCATCGCCCGCTCTTGTTTTCACGCTACGCTATTTTTGGTTGATTCGTTTCCCGGTTTCTGTTTTACAACTGCTAAGCCACGCTGCTGCTTTTTCAAAGGGAGACTCACAGAGAGACGGAGAGGGGAAGACACGTGAGAGAGTGATGCTAGAGAGGAGGAGGAAGGTGGGAGGAGGAGGATGGTACCTGAAACGCTGGGTCTGGTGGTGCAGGGGTCCGGTGTAGCGGCGTGCGGCGGTCTGGTAGAGCTGGGTGAGCAGCGCCTGGCCCGTCTTCTGGCTGGGGTTGTTGGCGAACTTGACGGTGATGGGCTCAGATGCGCCTAGGGGTTTCTGGCCGTTCAGACCCTTGATGGCCTCCTCTGCCTCGTTCCTTTTGTCAAAACGGATGAAACCTACTCCGCGTGAGATGCCTGCTCCAGGAGAGGGGGGCGACAAAAAGCAGTCAAACTGTTAGCATCTGAGCTAACCACAGACTTCAGAGTGTTAGCTATAGCATCAGTTGCTAAGAGCTGCTCTAGCCAGGTGGTTTTTGGAATGGTTCGGTATTTAATTCGAGTTTTAAAATGCTCTGTCAGAGCAAAGTGAAAATGGCTAAAAAATGGCTGCACTTAAACTGCTGTCTTCGTGTTAGGATTCAGAATGTGTTGGATTTGGAAGTCACTATGCGTCCTCTCTCTGAGACCAGGGCTAGGTGTTTATTCTTTAGGTTGGAGAACATTAGGAGCAGTGAGTTCCAGCTCTTGTTTTGGCTTGATCTCACCAAGTTATGTAAGGTGATGATGAAGATTGCATGGTGAATACTGATAGTGATGATTGCAAATAAACTAGCAGGTGTTTGTATTTATGCTTGTGGTATGAGCTCCTTTAGTGGTTCCATTTCTATGTGCCTTGGTCTAATGGGATTTAGGAGCCGATGATGGTTACAGTGAAGACAGCGTATTAATTGTTAGTTGTTTAAGATTGTGTCTGTGATGGTAAAGACCGGGGAGCTTTTTCCTTACCTGTGACCTGGTCTACCAGGATGCGGGAGGTTATGATGCGGCCGTATTGGGAGAAGAGCTGCTCCATGTCCTTCTGGCCCATGGTCTTGGGGAGGCCGCTTACGTACAGGTTGGCATCGCGAATAGAGGCCGAACTAGGCCTTGCGTACGATACCTGCAGGGAGAAGGGTACCAAGCCAAATTCCCATGTGAGAAATGGAGAACCGACAACTCGATGTCTCGGACAGGGTAGCCTTGCCAACTGTCACACTGTGGCAAAAAGGAGGTGTGTGTTTTTTTCTTCAAATACCCCACTTTTCCCCTACTCCACCTTGCTCTTTTCCCACTTAGTGCCCTTATTAGTCACTCAAGTGTGCACTTGTCTGCATTCTCTCTCTTCTGTCTCCACAAGAGCACACCTGCTCCCCCCCCCACACACACACATACACACAAACACCACTTCCCTAACCCATGTATGCAAACTACAACATGCAGCAAATCTCTGTGTGAAAATGTTCCACGAAGGTACAGGCTTGCATTGCCTTGACACGACGGCACCAAAATCCATAACAGTTTCACTGGATTAATAATACAACAATCTGTTATGAAAGGCCATACAATGCCATTTTATTTTTTCCCAATTTTTTAAATATTAATTGGCCTGAATGTGCTTTAATAGCATATTAGTAAGTCTTAAAAAAAATAAATACATTTGTATTTCAGTAGATTGAGAGCCAAATGGGTATTTAATAAACTCCATATACAATTTGCCCAAGATTATTAGGGATTGTGCTCTAATGTCGGTGTATGTGGACAGCAATTAAAGGGATGGATTTGGAACGTCGGTTTTACTGTGTGTGTCTGTGTGAAAGAGAAAGGGAAAGACAGAAAGCACGAGATAAGAGAGAGTGGGAAAGGGAGGGGAGGGGGAGAGAGGGAGAGTGCGAATGTTGTCAGAGATAGAAAAATCACTCCTCCCCTCCCCTCCCCTCCCCTCCCTTTCTCCATTCCTCCCTCCATCTCCCTTTGTCTTCCTCCTCGGGGGGAAATGGCTTCTCTGGCAACCAGCAAACCTTATAAACAGATCACAAGACATCCAGCATCCCTGACAACTGACAAAACACTCACTTCACTCCCAGAATACATCTAAAACGCCCACGCAAATCCTCAACCTGGACACACTGATGAATACATATACAATATACAGGGTTGGGGAGTAACTAGTTACATGTAATGGAGTTATGTAATTAAATTTAAAAAAAAAATGTAATTGTAATTTGTTACCGTGACTGAGAATGGATGTGTAATTAAATGAGTTACTAATCAAAATGTTGGTGGTTACAAAGGGGTTACATCCGCATATATTTTTGCTAAAAAGCTTTGAAGCTTATATGTAGAATATAACATTCATTCCATTGCTTTGCATCTTTTTGCTCTCTAGACTGGCTCCATTTATTTGACAGTATGCGTCTCAAATTTTGAGTTTATTTTTTGATTCACAAAAAAAACAACTTTAAAGAGGCAATTTTTAGCTAACATGCTAAAAGCCAACAGACTTGCCTTACAAACACCACCAAACCCACAACTAGGCTAGCTGGCTAACATTTCCACAAGATGTTCGACCCAGAACACAAAATTCCCAAAAACTGAATAGCCTGCAACAATGGCTGACTGAACATCTTTGTATTGCACTTTGTATTGCTGTATAGCAGCCATATCTCACTCAATCTCCTCAAGCTGTATTGATTCTATACGTCTGCCTGGGGTGTATTGTTCTGGGCTGAGGCAGGGGTGTTATTGTTGAGCGTGTGGGTGCATGGCAGAGATTGGCCAGTGCTTTTGTAGAATGGGGAGGGGATGCTGAGGGACTGGAGTCTGCCCTATAATTAACCCTCTCCCTATCGCTCCCGCAGTACAGATGGTGCCTACAGCCCATATGGCCTCTAATCCTGTCATTGACATTCTGCTCCCCCCTTTTTCCTTAACTCCTGACAACCCCCCCCAAATGCACACATACACACACACACACACACACACACACACACACACACACACACACACACACACACACACACACACACACACACATACTCCCCACCCTGGCCATGTCTTCTGCTCTCTCACAATGCCTGTATTGACTTGGAAAATATGACATTTGTTAAGCCTAAAACCAGATATGTGTAGTGGCGCATACGGAATGAATACAGTGCCTGCACTGCCATTACTTTAAATTTGAAACAAACTAGAACCTTCCATTCTAATATTATATACTGTATGTCATAACAAAGATTTGTATCAAACCAATTGTGAAAAATATCTGGATTATACTATATTATGGATACACTAATAGAATACAGTATTACCTCTTGCGCTTTTACAGTTTGCAATTGATATTGGATGAAATAATAAGTATTTCCAACAACTTGTTATGAAAGAAAAATGTAATTCTTCATTAGTAATCAATGTTACATTGAGTCTTTGTTCCTACGAGCAGATGCGAGAGCCAGATTTTGGTTGTTTAGCTGTCCACGCTGCTTTTGCTGAGCATGTCTATCTCAGCCTGTGCTTTGTCCCAATCTTTCATCTGCTTTGATGGGATGGGGTGGCAGGCGCCTGGGCAGTGTTTAATCTTTCACTCTCTCCCTCTCTCTTTTTTTAATACCCAACCGAAGCCGTCCTCCCTCCCTCCCTCTCCCTCTCTCTCCATCCCTCCATCTGACTTTGGGACAAAGAGACCCCTAATTAGCCAAGATTGGAGGCAGATGGGGCTGCCTGCTCTGACCCCACTGCCCCACAGTGCGCCTCCCTAATTACATTTCCATCACAATCGCCGCCGCACACGGCCCCCTTGCTTTCTGACCTCCGCTCTCTCCTCTCCCTCTCGCCATTCTTCGCTCCCTTTGTTCCTGGCGACCCCTCCCTCCCCCACCGCTTGCCCCTCCCTCCTTCACTCCCTCTGTCACGTCTGGGGCTGCCCATACCTCCCTCTGTTTCTCTCTCTCCCTCTCTGCCTCTTTCTTTTCTTTTCTCCCCCACTTCCTCTCCATTGAGAGTGCAGTGATTGAGGAGCAGACGGTTGAGGTGGCCTCACCTTGATCGTTTTTGTCTGTAGTTTGAGACCGTTGAGTGTGTTGATGGCCTTGTCTGCATCATTGGGATCTGCATAGTTCACAAAGCCATAGCCCAGACTCTGACCTGTGATCAGACGTCACGCATATCAACAACAATCATCACGGCACACTTAGAACAATTTCAGCTATACTACAAATCCGTTTAAAAGTGCTTTTTACTTTGTGTTGGGGTACCTGTGATCTTGTCCCGGACCAGTTTGCAGGATTCAATTTCTCCAATGCTGCCGAACAGGCTCTTGAACTCCTCCTGTGTCATGTTTTGAGGCAGGTAGTTGACGATCAGGTTGGTCTTGCTGTCGTCTGTGGAACCGTTGCTGCTGATGACTGGGCCATTCGGCAGGCTGGTTCCACTTGGACCATTGGACACCTGAGTTTCCATGGTGCTGATTATCTGCTGGGGCCAATCAGGAAAAAAGAATTAGTGTGACCGTTTCTCTGTGAGTGTGTGAGTGTCTTTTTTGTAGTAAAGTAAAATAAAGCCGTCCTTTAAAAGAACACAACCCCTCCTTTGCGCCTTTTTGGGGGTGAACAGTCAAGAGGTGGGAGCGCACAATGCAACAAACCCTACCCTCCTTTTCACTTCCTCCTTTCCCTCTCTCTCCATCCCTGCCTTTCCCTCTCTCTCCATCCTCTCTCTCCATCTCTGCCTTTCCCTCTCTCTCCATCCTCTCTCTCCATCCCTGCCTTTCCCTCTCTCTCCATCCTCTCTCTCAGTCTCCCTGCCTCTGTGTGCCGACGGCTATGCAGATGTCACAGGCCTCCCCCCCCCCTTCTATCCAGGGTCAAGCGCCGTTACATCACAATGCCAGCACAGCCCTGATGGTGGTTGAGGGGGTGGCGGACAGACAAAGAGGAAGTGACATTGTGACTGGACGTACTCGGCTCTGTTAGCTGTACTCAAGGACACTCCATATGCATTCAAAAATATATATCTGATCAAAAAGGCCAAATGTGAAATAGTCTAAGCACTTGTTTCGGACCCTTGTATTTTTGTCTTGTGTGTGTCTGTATGTGACTGTGTGTGCGTGTGTTGCTTTTATTCGTGTTTTCTTCCGTGTTGCTCTGGACTACACCCTGTTGCTTAATTTGGCCTTTGGGGTATTTTCTGGGAACAGATGTGTGCAGGTCAGCGATAAAACTTCTTCCATTCTCTCTCCCTCTCTTCCCTTCTCTCCCCCCCCCCCTCTCTCTCTCTCACTCCCTCCCTCCTTCTCTCCCTCTCTTTCTTCTTTCCGCCCTCCACTCATCAAATCTTCATGTGCCTCGAAAGCTCATTTTCTGTCATTAGCCGGGCGTGCTCACCATCTCCGGCTCTCATAAGCTCTTTTTCAGTCGTCACTGCTGATGTTGATTTTCTAGCGCTTCGCTTGAGTATCTCCAGGATATTTGAAATTAAAGATTTTATTTTTTCCCCCTCATTATTTCTCTTTCAACAAATGTTGGGTATTTACATTTAAAACGGGTTCCTCCCTTTAAGCCAGGTATTGACTGGAGTGTGATGTCTATCAGAGGGTTAGTGTGCTGCAACCTCACATGATTGCAAGGATTCTTTTTCAAAGACAAACCCCACCCTATAAGCTGACTATAGCAAAGTGGAGGTTAATTACAACTGCCCTTTTATGAGGGAAGCTATCAGCTGTCTATTTTCCTGCTTCTTAGCATGAATTCCCCATTATCCTAAAAGCATATCTGACATCAAATTTGAAATAGCCCAATTTGGATTTGATAACCAGTAGCATTGATGTCTGCACCCAACATGGGGTCGGTGCCATAGCAGTGTCTACATCCCAAACACAGTCCTCCATCCCTGCTCTTCTCTCTCTTTCTGTTCATCTCTTGTCTTTCTCGTCTGTCTGATTCTTTCTCCGGTGGTACTGTGTCTTATTATCGCCCTCGGCATTACCTAGGACCAGGTTGCCCAGGTAACAGTGGCTTGACGACTGTTGCTATTGGCTGGCTTCTTGACTTTTAACAGAGTGTGTGTTTGTGTGCAAACGATAGGCGAGGAGAGGGAAAACATCTCAGTCAGTCCAATACTGCTTGTCTTTTATCTATTAGAATGATAAGCAGGTTTTTTCTCTACAGTGCCATCGACATAGAATTCAGTTCAAACAGTATTGATGAGAAGAGATTGTGTGGAAAGCTATGGAGTGTGTTATCACTACAGGAACACAAAGCAGAGTGAGGAACACAGAGTTTCATTATGCTAATCTATTTAGGAGCTATCTGAACAGTGCTCACAATGTGGTCCATGTTGAATTGGAAGAGTCTGGTCTGGCCAAGGCACAGAAATAGCGAATGATAAAAAAAATTACACATGTAATACACTGATTTACCAAAAAATTTATATAAATATATATAAAATAGATCTGTACTTATCCATCCAGAATATATACAAATTAAATGCAACAATCTGTACCAAAGAATGAAAAAAATACGTATATTTAAAGATACAGCCCACAAATTGCTTAAATTGTGTTTTGGAGAGAAAAATCAGCCTTTCCACCAAGTGACAAGATAGGAGCCTAATTTGATCTGCCAACTGAAACGAACCAGCCCATGGCAGGCCACGCATCCACAGTGACAAGTGTAAAGCGTTATATAAGCCATGGGCAGAGAGGGGCCCTGGATGGCCTCAGAGACCGGCTGGCAAGCTCAGCAAACCTCGCCTGTCCTGAGTTTTTCAGCCCTTGTATGTCCACAATATGTTCAGGCAGAGCATGGTTCTTTCATCCACACATAAATAGGCCCTTAAAAGGGATGGCTTGCCCCTTTATCACATAAATCTTTTTCATAGAAACAAATCTGACAGTGGGGATGCTTGTAAATGAGGCCTGGGCCGGCAAATTAATTAAATTGTCTCTCAAAATGACAAACATGGGACCGGCTTCCTGCGCCTATTAGTGCTGAGAGCACGAGACTCTCTCCAGCAGGTCTGCGAGGATGGGCTGGCCCCTCATGTCTCAGCCTGTACTCTTCTATTTCTGGGACCGGAGAGATCTCCCTCAATATTTAATGCACTGCATCATCATCATCGCCTACACATGGACCTAGACTTGCACGCAAACAAGAGGCCTGCCTGCTCTGGCAGCCGTAGACCACAGCAACACGCATGCGGCGAACCAAACGACAGACCGTTTGCACGTTATCGACAGTCATTTCACATTGTGAAGGATCATTTAAAATACAACATGTATAGATATTTTCTTATATGAGAATTTATCAAAGAGTATGTTTGGTGCTGTCTTTTTTTCAAATAAGTGGTAAAATGCATCAAATCCTAAACCTATACCTTCTAGCCATACCTGGCTAAACTATTACAGTGTCATTTTCCCAAAACTGTCTGATGCGTTTCATTTTGTTTCATATTGATGAGTGTAGTCAATCTTTGCTGCAGGGGGCTCAAAGGCAGAACACTTATTGATCAATTCCTCTCTCAGCCTCCTGAACAAAGAGTTTGTGATGATCTCATCACTAAGCACGTGACAACGCTCTCGCTTCCTGTTAAGCACTCATGAGATCACTTCCTTGAAGGCTGAGGCAACTTCTTTAGGACACAACGCAACCATGTGTTCAGAATGTAATTTTTTTTTCAGAAAATATACAGCTGCTTCACTTGACATTGCGCACACATAGATGTATGCACACACCCATTTGGATAATGATATAATTATAACATGGAAATGAAGATGGACTCATCTGCTTTAAACCTACCTCTTATGAAATGAAATGAAGGAGGAAACATGGGGAAATAAATGGACCTGGGACTATTTATCATTCATCTCCACTCTTCTCTCCCTATTTACTCTGTAGGATTCACTGATGCACTTTTCTGCTCGTCCTAGATCAAATGTGAATGCTGAGCCGGAGTTGCCAATAGGCCGTCTCACTGACACAGCTTACAGGATTATCCAAAACAAAAGGCTCTAGCCATACTCTTGCCGGAGCTTAAGGGATCATAGTGGCAGCTGTAAAACAACAGGACACAAGTCATAGCTCAAGCCTTGGGGATCCATGTCCTTAGCGTTCATGTCTTAATAGTGGTATTACTGTCAGCGTGGTTTAGGGATGGACACTACCATGAGAAGTTCATTTTTCTTGAATTTGGCAAGAGAATGTAAAAATACACTACCAAATTTACTTCATGCTTTAGCTAGTTTACAGTATCCTCTTTCACCGTATCAAAAATCGTGGCAATATACGTGATTTGCAGTAACCAGCTGAAACCATGCTTGGTCGCTATCCAGAGTGCTGAAATAGGGAGTGGCTACCAGGAATTCCATCGGAGAAGGATAACATTAGCAACTGCTAAAAGCTATGGCTCTTGCGCCTTTTACCATTTAAAATAAAAGCACACAAACACTACAGTGCTCTGACTCCTCAAATCACATATTTGTTACTTTTTTGTTCCGTCATCTACTCCAATTAATTGCTTTGTTTAGCCATGCTCCTTTTCAAACCAGCATGGACATGTGTGCTCCGCAGGCATTCATAAATCCCTGCGCCTTTTTGCTGAATAAACGTATTGACACAAGCAAACAAAAGAGCCACCCGTTCCTCCTCTTCTCTCGCGCAGAGGCTATGGCAGCACCATGAATATTAATGTAAACAGTGGCGCTTTGTGTAGAGGCCAGAGGCTTCGCGACTCCGGGAACAATGAACATTACAACGAGTTAAGCTGTCGACCACTGATAATAATAATATGATAATACTACTACTAATAATAATATATCGCTCTTTTAATGTTTTTCTATTTCATAAAGAAAAAGTATTGATTTCCACAATATTTTAAATAGTGTGAGTTTTAGCTTAACTTAATTTGTTGATATCTAGTTGGCTTCATGAACTACACATTTGCTTACGTAACCACCCAAAAATGGAGGTCTCTCATTCTCATACAGCATATATAGAGGCTATGTGGCTGAAAGCGGTGAACAAGGTACAACCTACGAGGCGTTTTTTCTTACTGGAGCCTATGTATACTCTTCCAGAAAGCAGCGGCCTGCTTGGCTTACGAAGCAGTTCCTCGGAAAATGATTGATCTGACACGTTTTTCTGAATATGAATGAATGAATATGAATATTATTTTTGTTTAACCAATTTACTCAGCATGTTCGGGTTTTTCGTCGTTCGTGATGTCCTTGTCCTTGAATTGTGTAAGCGCCTCGAGAAGGTTATCTGACTCAACGGTTTTATTCGTTTGGCACTGCGGTAAGCACGCTCACGGAGGACTGCGGAACATGTGGTGGGGAGATAGCTTTGTGCATGACGCCCAGAGGCCCTCTCCCGGAGCCTGGATTAATCACAAACGTTTATGAATCAAGAGTGCCAATAACTGGTTGAACGTATCCTAGGAGTTCATGCGTTCAGCTGTGCAGTAGGCCTAGCTTTGCGACCAGATGGGGGTTTCTTTGTTTCCAATTATTGTTCATCAAGATTTTACGTATAAACGCCTTAGATTTTAATATAGACAAAATATGAATACGCGGAAGATGGAGGGATATATTGACGTGGTTTCTTAAACATCACACTACATCATATCAGAAACCTGAACTATAAACAATCTCATCAGTTGAAGGCCACGTGCTCAAATGCTTAGTCTTGCGTTTTTGCTGCTTGCTGCTTAAATGTGTGTTAATTTCTGTAAAAGATTTTCCCTACATATTTTTATTTGCCATAGGTAGGGATCCTCCACCACTTGGGCATGGAATCTAAAAACTTGCATTATCACAATGTTGATGGCCGACTCACTTAACGGCAGAAAGCCTATGGATATTAAGTGTTTTTTTTAAGTTAGTATTGAGGCCTGTATGCTTTGATTTTAAAAACACATCTTCTAAATGTCAAAAACAATTGGCCTGGTGCAAAACAACCACCTTGTGCTAGGTTTTGGTTGGGATAAGTTGCCAGCGCATGCCAACGCCTTGTCTTCGAATCCAGTTGACACGCCCAATTCGTTTGTCCGTTTGCTTTCTATTTGTTGTGTGATACGATTATATGAGAAAGGGTCTGTTTTCTAGATCAAGACATTTTGCAATTTCGAAATGTTTTGTCTACCACACAGCCTCAAATTACTAGCGCTTTCAAGGGCATTTAAAATAGTTTTCATCAAGACATTCCTCTCTCCATCCTCTCTCGCGTGGCCTGAAATTTACAGCTCACTTGCTCTGTTGCATCGCAACGAGAACCCTTAGGAATTTCTACTTGCCTGATTCAATCCAAACCAATAGATGCGTAATATCTCTCCGCTCCCCTCCCCCTCTCTGAGTGACTCGACCCTTTTCTTTGCCTAGCTCTCGATGGGCTCTCAGCCTCCGAGGCATCATGTTTTGTCTCAGAAATCCGTCTCGAGCATCATTTGCTGCGCCAGGCAGAGAAAGGCAGTACGCCCCCCATCACTGCTAAAGCAGCACGCGGCCTCGGCAAGCTTCTATCCCTGTCGCCCGCCCTGTTATTTCAGCACCGGGCGATATTCCCACGGAATTCCCTGACCCTGTGCGCCACAATTTTAAACAAATGTCTTAGTGAATCTGTCGCGCTTGGGAATGAGAGAAACGACATGAAACGGAAGTAGGAGCGTATAAACGTCTTCCATCTGACTGTAAAATGGCAGAAGAAAGTGGCGTCTTGACTCCACACAGTCAGCTGTGGAAAAGTCAAGCACTAAGGGAACACAGCGCATCTCTCCATATGCCATTACAAATAAAGAGGAGGTTAATCTTTACTGCCAGAGACAGTGTATGTGTCTGTGTGTGTGTGTATGTGTGTTTGAGTATGTGTATGTGTGTGTGTGTACATGTGTGTGCGTATGTGTGACATTGAATGATAACAATAGACAATGTAGGTAATAAACAGCACATAGCACATTTTGGCAGACATTTCTCCATCTCTACTGCAGTGTGCTTACAGATCTACCCAGTACTCCGCCACAAAAGCTTTCTATCACAAGAGAGTAAAAAGAAGGAGGTGTACGTACAGTAACCATTCTTGATCCACAAAGATGATAGTGATCTACGTCCTTCGATTGGCAGGTCTTGATGTGGAGGCTTCAATTAATATTGTATACGGTGGCCTTTTGGACGGGGTGGTTGGAAAAAAATGACAGCCTCAAATTTCCAAATGAAAAGAAAAAAAAAGAAAAAAGGAAAAAAGGACAAATCTTCGCCAGGGATTCTCAGCCCTTGAGATTGTAGGTTTCCTCTGCAGATGGAGAATGAGGAGAAAGGGGGTTTTCTTCAGGATGATGATGTGCAAGTGATTTCTCTCCGAGCGGCGTGGGCGATAGCACAGAAAAAAGAGAAGCAGTGATCCCCGATAGGGTGTGTCCAGGGGAGGGTGTTTTGCTTTGGCTGCTGTTGCGTGTGTGTGTGTGTATTTCCCTGCTCCTCGCAGTCTCCTTCTGTGCCTCTGCTGCAATGTTCTTCTTTTATGTGTCCTTCTGGCTGGCAGAGCTTGCCTCTGATTGGCTAATTGTGCAGGGAGGGTAAAACATGGCAGCCATTGCTATGCGCTCCTCAACCATTATCCCCTTCAGCAAAGATCACCATGAGCCCCCCCTCCTCCTCTTCTCCTCCCCCCTCACACACATACACTCTCTCTCTCTCCCCCATCCATCTCTCCTCTCCCTCCTTCCCTCTCCCCTCCCCTTCTTCCTGCCCCCCCCCCCCCCCATCCTTACACACGCACACGCGCACGCTCACACACTCATGCAGGGCAGACTGAATAGACCTCCACCTGCATTGTCAGAACAGATGGATGCAGTAGAAGACAGGAGCCTTCTCTTTTCTCTGTGTTTCTCTTTTTTCTCTACCTTCTGCCTTTTTTCCAGCTTTCCTCTTGTTTTTTTTTTGCATTTTTGTCAGCTGCTTTACTGTGTACATCCTCCTGCCTGTTTCTGATTTGGTGCTTCCGTCTGCAAGCCATAGCTACGGATAGAATATTATCACGATAAGGAGCCAATCATAGGTCAGATAAACAAATAAACCAGGAACTGGGAGTATGTTAGTCACAAAAGGGAGCATGTCAGCCAGAATAATTTGATGAATGAGGATGCCTTTTCCACCATGTTGCAGAAGGGGTTTGGGGTTGTAATCAGTACACTTTCACTCTGTGGAACCTGGAATCTCTTCATGAGCGGACCTCACAGCAGGCCCAGACTCATCATCAATGACAATGTGTAGTGGCATCCTGTAATACCACTGACTACAAATGACCATTTTTATATATCAATATAACTCAGTAATATCTGCTTACATTGACAACTTTTTTTTATATCTAAAAGGAAATCAAATGGATAAAAGTGAGAAATTATTCCCGACATAGATTTGTATGTTGTACATTTTAAATTGCATCAATTTTGCCCTGTTAAAGGTATTTCTTTTGAGGTGGAAATCAGCCAAGCAATTTTCCAGAACCAAATTGCGTAATGATAACCAGCCACCAGTCCTTTTATTATTCAAATGATTGAAACAGGCCATGTGCTGTAGTTAAGCATCCCATTACACAACCCCTTTTTTGATCAACTCAGCTCATTTGCTCAATTGTGCACTTACAGCTGAAAAGTGTCATACAAGTCCTCAATGTTTGAATAAATAATTATGCCATCATGTATTTCCGGTATAGTATGTTTTTAGAAGTTTTCCCTTATCTGCAGTATTAGTGTAAAAAACGAAACATATGGTGAATGTGTCTATGTAACTCAGTTACACACAGAAAAAGATTAAGTGAGCTGCTTTTAAAAAAAGGAGAACAATGTTTGTAATAATGCTGAGAGGATAAAACACAATAGCTCACTGATGCACAGTGGTATTAAGGCCCTGGCGATACTGCTGTGGCCATATTATGCATTCATCTCCTTATTACAGTCATGCTCACCCCTCCACCCCTCCACCCCTCCATCCCTCCATCTCTTCTTCTGCTCCTTCCCTCCCTCATCCTCTGAGTGTGGCGAAGTGCTCACTGAGACAGGCTGTTTGGTCTCATCTATAATGCATCCCGGGCCCCAGGACATGATGTGTGACAAATGACCTATTTCTGCACAGACCCCCACAGGGCCTTGACCTGGGGGTGTGTGTGTGTGTGTGTGTCTCTGTGTGTGTGTGTGTGTGTGTGTGTATATATATATGCGTGTGTTTGTGGGCACATCCCTCATTTGCATGTGCGAATGTGTGTGCATGCGTGTTGTGTGTGTGTGTGTGCATGCGTGTTGTGTGTGTGTCTGTGTGTGCATGTGTGTTGTGTGTGTGTCTGTGTGCATGTGTGTTGTGTGTGTGTGTGTGCATGTGTGTGTGTGTGTGTGTGTGTGCATGTGTGTTGTGTGTGTGTCTGTGTGTGCATGCGTGTTGTGGGGGAGAGAGAGAGACAGAGAGAGAGGGACAGAGGGGATGGTGGCGGGCTGTTGGGCACTCTGACTATATTTATGGTAGTGGGTGAATGTGTGACAGAGAGTAATGAGTACCTTCAGTTGTGTGTGTGAGTGAGTGCGTGAAGAAGAGGGTAATGTTTATGTGTTTCACTGAGCATGTGTGTGTTTGTGTGTATAGGTGTCTGAGATGTAAATGGTCTGTTAGATATTTGGTCTGCTGTATATTTGGTTCGGTCTTATATATTATTATTTTCCTGGTAAAGATTCTTTACAGTACTGTAGTACTATGCTTAATGTGCAAAGATTCCTTATGGTATTATGGTAGCGTGACATTGACCAAAGGACAAGACCATCTGAATGAGATCATCAGGTGCTGTGTAAGGGCCAGTTCCACAGTAACTCTGCTCGACCACCCACTACAGAAGTGTATAGAGGACAGTTGGACATAGATACTGTGCAATGTAAAAACCCCGTTATTGTAACTGAAAAATACGTCTGAGGGGATTTGCGAGGTGTCTGAGCCAGCTATCTAATGTTGGCATACTACTACCCACAAGGTAAACAGCGATGTATTGACGGATTGACGGAGTCGGGTAGTTACAAAATTTGGGAGGCGCATGTCAGGCCACGGAGAGATGCTCAGAGAGGGTTTGCAACGTCGGAGAGGGCTCTCCGTGTCTCCGAAAACGGACAACCATAAATTGCGCTTTAGTCTCTCGGCTGCCTCTCTGCAGCACCTCTGCAGCCTTTGAGGAATCCGCGGTGGTGGTGTGTTTGCGGTGATTGTGGCGTTGATTATTATGATTGCTGATAAGCGCGACACAGGTAGCCGGCCTCAGCAGGGAGTTGGCGTGTTTGTGCTCATCAGGGGGAAAGATGTGCCACCACTCAAACCCCAGTGCCTTAGCGCATATGCACAGCGAGCCTGATGGAAAACACATGAAAAAATCTTTATTGTCATTGTATTTGCATACAACTTAAATTTGGAGCGCTGCCCCTGTTGGTTCCACAAGGGACAACTTACAACAACACAACAATGCAATATGCTGAAAAAACAAACAAGAGAGTTTGCTGGGGCTCGCTGGTTTTGCTTGGTTCATTTGTTCATGTCAAAGTTCACAGCCAGTAGATTGGACACGTTGCAGTATAGTTTACATCAAACTTTAGCATGTTGAAACTGCTGTGCGAAGACACAGGACCTGCAATAGAGTGCAGGTTTCCTGTGATTGCACAGCCTAGCCTGCGTTTACGGTTCTGCCAAACGACGCTGCTGATCTGGTCTGTATTGTGGCAGACTTTACATCTGAGAAAACAACTATGCATAGTGATGAAGTGATGGTGTTTGAAGTGGCAAGTCATAGGAAAGACTCAAGGGGTTAACCACAACCATAAGACATGCTGTGTAGACTTGTACTAACAATGCCATACAATGCAACCAAACTAACTAACTATTAAAGCCACAGTTAGCCACAACAACAGCACTAATAATACTATTTATGACCTTCTGGGTATATACGTTTCTGTCTCCACCCAATCATCAGTTTGAATATCCTGTCAATTTTGTAAACATTTATTGTGTCTCATTCAATTCTTCAAGGGAAGAAAACGGCGTAGGATTCTGCTTATTTCGATTTAAAAACTTCAAGGCCAATGAAACCCCCTGGAAGTGCTCACAGAAAGCATTACTTTATAGGCCTCTCATGACTGATGTGTCAATAAATGCTCTAATGCATGTAGTTTGCTATATTCAGTTGGTACAGTCAACTCAATATTTTAAATGGCTCAAAGCTTTGATCAATACATTCATACATT
The DNA here is from genome assembly GCF_900700415.2 of Clupea harengus. NCBI lineage: Eukaryota > Metazoa > Chordata > Actinopteri > Clupeiformes > Clupeidae > Clupea > Clupea harengus. The sequence goes on along the minus strand of NC_045152.1, from coordinate 30,000,333 downwards.
TCTGAATAATTAAAAATGTCTGTGTTTACTACAAACAATTGAATCAGGTTTTGAAACGACAACCCCCCCATATTAATGACGTGGCTTTTCAGAATGCACATCAACATATCTGTCTTGAAGCAGGCTATTTAAATGGTGAGTCACAGAGCAAACAGTTTTTTTTTTTTAAACTCAACTGACACACTCCAGAGTGTTTTCTTTCCTCACTTCTGCACATTAATTTTCTGTCCAAAAAGAAGAAGGAGATGATTGATCTACTTGATACTGATGACTCTGTTGTTGCCTTCCTGCTTCAAGATTGAGAGATGGACCACTGCCCTTTGGGTCATGAGGTTTGACAGAGGTCTGTAAATGCTCTATTACATAATTGATCTGTTATATATTTGGTTCGCTTTATATTATTATTTCTCTTGTAAAGATTCTTTACAGTACTGTAGTGCTACGGTTCTCGTGCAAAGACTCCTTATGGTACTATAGTAGCATGACATTGACCAAAGAACAAAGCCATCTGATTGAGATCATCAAAGGACTACAGGAGGAGTTTAAAACGTGCAAATAGAGGGACAGTTGGACATATCAGATGTAAAGATTAGCTTAAACACAAACCCA
>NC_045152.1:29979724-29994724 GCF_900700415.2 Clupea harengus | reverse complement strand
TATTCTTTTTTGTAGTCTTTCTTTCTTATATTCCACTCCAGATAACTGATATTTGCAGTTTGTAAAGCAGTGTGTATGTTGTGTGTAACATATAGACGGTCCATGTCTGCATGGCCTGTGTTTCACCCATTACAGGATAACTTTGCCTTTATCTGGTATTTAAAGGATGAAGGCAGCTCCAGGAGGCTATGGATCTCTGTATTCTACTGTAATTAAGCAGATTTTCACTGATTCAGAAGTCATTAGGTCCACCCTATCTCCTTCTCTCTCCCCACACGTCCATCAAAGGACAAATTCCATTAACGGACTAACAGCTGTCTAGTGACAGATGCGGCCCAGTCCTACACCTCTCCCCTATTCCCCCGAGGCCCAGCTTTGTCCTGGGGGTTGGGGGGTTAACAGCAAACAATCTCCTGAAGGTGCAACGTGTTGATGCCCTCAAAAGAAAGATGCAAGTGAGCATCTGCTAGATTCTCAGTCAACAGCCTATGGACATGAAGTGGTTAGCTGTTGCATTGTGCCGTCTCACTTTTTGTTTTTGTGTTGCTCCTTTTCATATGTTTCGCTAATTTGTTGAATAATTACAGTTAGGAAAAATGCCAATGGGAAACAGGTCTACATGTATACATGTCATGTTTTCGCATCCTCTCCAGGGTATGCTTCAAAGTGTTTGACACCCAGAGAATAGAGTCTCTCTGGGTAAAAGATCCACTGACTCCCCTTCATAAAGTATAGTTTGTTTGTTTACATTATTCTCCTTAATGGTGGCCTGTTCTCACATTCCGGGATGCTACGGACGCAAATGGCCATGAACTTTGTGTGTGTGTTGTTTTTATGTGCTCCGAGGAGTTCATGTCGTTAAAAGTGTTTATGGCTGCTAAAGTGATGTGCTGGAGCCAGTCCACTGCAAGCAAGCAAGTGGTTAATGATTTTGATGGTGGTGCCTCACTCTCCCGGCAGGGTGGGGTGGAGGAAGAAAGGGGCGTGCCCTGGGCACGGACGCGTGGCAGCTGAGCAGGTGGGTGACGGGCAGCTGAGGAGTGGGGCGATGGCGGGTGGGGAAGTAGTGGTGGTAAGTAGGGGGGGGGGCGGGCGGGGGGTGGGGGGGGCATCCATTTTGAAGGACTCTTGGGGTTCAGAGAGCCCCTGAAAAAAGCCAGCCCCATCTGGAAGCAGGGAGGGGGCTGGGGTGTGAAAGAGATCTAGAGGGTGGTGTCTGACACTCTCGCTTTTGTTCTTTGGTAATGCAGCAGGGACGGAGCGAGGTGGGGTGGGGGTGGGGATGTTGGGGTGGGGGTGGGGGTGGGGGTGGGGTTGGGTGGGGTGGGGGAGCTCTCTCACTCATACGCTGGGGGAGGGGCACTCCAACAATAGTGCCGGTCGAGGAATCGAAAGCATACTACACGGAGAGAGGGAGAGAGGAAAGGAAAGGGAAAGAGAAAGAGAAAGAGGAGAGGCAAGCGTGTGGTTGCAGGGGATGGGTGGGGTACGAATGGATGTTGCATGGATGCTGCTTATATGAACACAATACAGTGGGCACACAGTATTTCAAACATGACACACATATATGACACATTTTGTATGCTTTCCAAATCATACCTAATGGGCCCTCATTTCATTGGCAGGCAGCTGGCAAACAAGCAAAGTGCGCCGAGCATGAACTAAAGCTAATTTAATAACTTGGCAAAATCATTTTGCTAAATTAATACCATGAGCAAGGTCCTTTGCGCAAACATGGATAGGTCAGCGCAATGCGCCCAACAGCACATGATAGCTGCATGGGTGAGACTTTGCTGGTTTCTTTGCTTGTTGTTCGTCAATTAAATTAGGGCCCACTATGTCAAATCAGAAACTTAAATCCTGTTCTATTTCTCACTACTGAAGTGATATGTACTTATATGTTTGCAGTTCGCATCGCAGTATTACTAAGAACATTATTCAAAGAAATGGTGCACAACTCTGACGCATTGCGGAGGGTCCATACGCTTAATGTAATTGCAGGAATATGGCTCATTAACTCTGAAGATTGGCCCCCTCACACAGAAGGAGACTGGCACATCTTGCATTAGTCAAGATAACTAATATACGTGTCAGATTGGGGTAACTAATACACCTGTGCCTTCCAAACTAGCACATATATCCATCATCGTAATGACCACTGTACACACACAAAAGACTAATTACTGGATAGAGCCATGTGGTCAAAGAAAGGAGCTTAAACACCACTGAACATGCCTGGAATTTAAGCTGTATAAATAGATTTGGACACACACCGGAGAAAGAGGGGGGAAAAAGGACAGAACTGGAGATTCATTTGTCTTCATCACCATGGTCCCTACCCTACACCCAAAGTCTCAACGTGACACGCTCTGTATGATCAACATGCATCGGTAAAGATGTCCGCTCGCTCGCTCGCTCTCTCTCTACAGCAGCCACAGCAGAGAGGCTCCCCTGCCCACAGTAATCATCTACCAGTGTCTCCCCGCCCACCACCTCAACCTGAAAATCTCCCTGATCTGTCACTCTGCAGAGAGGAGAGACCCTTGTCCCTATACACACACACATACACACACACACACACACTCTCTCAGGATGAGTGCGTGGAGTGTGGGGTATACTGTACAGCAGTACACTTGCAGCAGCTCTCCTTGGTGCTAGATTAAAGGACCGGTGCACTGGAGATGGGGGGAGGGGGAGGGGGAGGAGGTGGGGGAGGGGAGGTGGGCTGTGGAACCAGCACAGTGTGGTCATACTTCACTGACACAGGCAGGTAGGTAGGGGGAGGGGGAGGGGAGGTGGGCTGTGGAAACAGCACAGTGTGGTCATACTTCACTGACACAGGCAGGTAGGTAGGGGGAGGGGGAGGGGGAGGAAATGGAAGCAAGGAGAAAGGAGGAGTGAAGGTTACCTACCATAAAGGAGCATGCATATCCTGGCCCTGCAGATGGGGCTAGAGCAAGAGCAGGAGCAAAATCTCCCCTCTTAACAAAGGACATGTTACTATGCTATGATACTACACATTTCAGATTATTGCATATTATAATATATGACTAAATATCATAGTATATTATATGTATGTACGGTGGGGTACTATTCAAAACAATAGTCTTCATTTATTTAATTTAAATATTATTATTTTGATATATATATGTATGATAGTCTCCATCCAAATATTGATTTTGTAATGAAACCTAGTATATACTGGCGAACCATTTAAAATTAATCAATTGACTTAATTCATTAATATGACTATTTGATGTTAGACATGCCATCATTTTCTGTACACAGACCACACATAGTTAGTCTTTAAAAGAAATCTAGGGTCCCTGTGGGCACATTTGTAATTGTCCTTGTTCTTTGAAATGTCGGAAATGACATCTGATTTTCTCTGCAGCGTTTGTAAATCAAATCTGACCAGCACTGCATTTGGACAATGGAAAGCTTGGCTGAATCATAAACGTTTGGACACCGCCTTTTCAGAGAGACCATGGCTCGAACAAATGCCTGATGGACCTAATTATGGCGGACATCTCCCTCTAGTGGCCATGGGTTTGTAAGACATATACAGTATGTTGGTCATAGAGCTCATAGGCTAGCCCAGGCCTGGGGAGATGTCGGTCGTGATGTGCCAAACTACATTTCCCATCACCAGCATCTCCTCTTGTGTAGAGGTAGCAGCCTACAGTGACTGTTTCACCACACAGCTTCATTTTGAGACTTTTCTCTCTTCTTATAGAGTGGAGCAGAATTTTAATATTTAAGGGAATGATCACTTGGTCACCTGAACGTAGGATAATACAGAGAAGACTTTGTTGTAACCCTTTGTTCACATGTAGACTTACTACGCATTGCAAATTTGATTGTATGTTGATATATATGGTAAATTATGCAGTGTAGGGTAGACACTGAGGTATTTGTAGCCCTATAGGAAGGATACACATAGAGGAACAAACTGGAAACCATGTCTTGAAAATCTACTTAATCTTTCAAATAGAAGAACAAATAGAATAATATTTTGCATAAGCATAGGGTCATAAGCCTACAGGCTATCAGCAAGATATTTTGTATAGCCTATGTTATAGGCCTATAGGTCGTCATTGGCCTAGAACACACTGAAAATCGGTCAGATTATTAACAGCATAGAAATTCCTCTACCACTACAACATGCCACCCCGTTTGTAAATTGCAGCGTCAGATTATTAAACTATTTTCCCTTAAGATCATAAACACTGTTAGGGGTGATGATTTGAACATTAGGATAGTACAGTTAAATGGATTAGAGGTAAACCAGCCTACTTAACGTATGGACAAATGAAATGCCTCCTTCTGAAAGGGATTATTTTTGACGACCTGAGCTGAAAAAAGAATATTGAGGAAAATAGAAGATACAGCAGCTTCTCTGGACTACATTCTAAAACGTTAAAACTCAGTATAGCTCACCTACACAAACGCCGAGCTAACGCATGTCTAGAATGAATTCGACTAGACTCGACTCTTCATAGTTGGCGACCTAAACTGATTGGCTATAAAGGAAAGGTCTTGGAAGATGATTGGTTGACCCATTTCTTGGTAGTCACTACTCGCGTATAATAGTGTGGCGATATGCCACTTGCTGTTCTGCACTCTTGGGCCTCTCTACGCCCTTTGATCCCAGACAATGTTCTTATCAGTATACACTTTATGTATTGCTACTGTGTTTATCAGAGAGGTTGTTCGGTATTTTTTCAGGGTTTGTGGACACAAGATGACACCAAGATGGCCAATCCATTGGCACGGCGCTTCTAGACAAGAACAACTTAACAATTGTCTGAGCCATCCCTCGTTGTCCTAACATTAATCCCTTCTGAATCAGCTTATTGCTTCTTTACTTTATAGGATGATATGCAGTAAATAGCCTGCGCCTGTGGCAAAACGAATTAATGCGCTTCACTGTCGAAACGTAATGAATATTAAAAACATACGGTGTGCTTCTTTTTGCTAAAAAGTGACATATGTACAAATAATTTGACAACTCTTGAGTTTGATTTGACCCATTTGCCCTACCCCCCTAAAACCACCATCAGAGTGCGTCATATTAACCGGTTAGGTGAGAATCCGTGAGGTTTTCGTCTCCTAACCACTAGGAGGAACCATTTGTCATTGTAGTGACACAAGGAAGCAGAGTGTAAGCTGCACACTACGAAAGTGTAAGAAAAGAGGGATATTTTGGAAGGTGCCTGGATGGGATGGCAGCCTCAACAACCGAAAGGAGGGCTTTTGCCCATAAAATTAACAGGTAGGAGTCACTAACAAAACAGTGTTGTTTGCCGTTCTGTAAATGTGGTAGTTTCGCGTGACCGAATTCGCAACGTTAGCGCATGATTTTGGAGATATCGCTTGACGTGAACCGCGTACTCCCGTGAGTGCAGTTGGACAGGGACGATTCTTTTGTTCAGCCCATATGCGTTTCACAAAAACTTGAAATCTGATATACTGTAGTTGTGGAGACTGGAAGAAAAACTCTGCTCGTTTGAGGTTTCCCTGTTGAACAGTTCGAGAGAAAGTTACTAGCTAGCTAGCTAAGAGATATCGGATTATTTGAATGAAGCGTTGCACCACATCGATACAAACCAAACCTTAGTGTTACTGTTAGTGTCATTGGGGATAACAGCATGACTGCACCGTATTTTCTACCAATATATATATATATATATATAACAAAACATGTAATGTTACTGAAGGTGATGGAAGGTAAATGAATGAACGCACCCATAAATTATACCCTCTACCACTTTGTTATTGTTATTGTTACAGTGGCTTGCAGCAATTAAAAGTAACGTAAGAAAACAAACATGGGTAACGTTAGCTATGAAGCTACTTTAAACTAAGTTACTTGATGCGGGATCAGGCGGATGTTGTTAAGTCCGTCTGTGGAATTACTGTGTCTGTGGTTGTAGCTCACTAATGAACTGTGCCTGACCTAGTGTACTGTCAATCACTGCTTCTTTGAGAAATAGGTTATAGCCCAGCTGAATGCAAAAACAGACTGCTGTATATTTTTTTTAGACATTGCGGGCTTGGGGTGGGACTTCAAAGTCAACCTGACACTCTTCACCTAAAAAAATCACAAGTAGAACAGGGAGTGTGCAGTTCCCTTTTTTATCTGGGAAAATCACATAGTCCCCGGCTACCGCATGACAGTTTCATAGGGTGACTATGTAGGAATTAAGTTGTTTAATTTGACAGTTGTACTCTTGCAGTTTATGTTGGAGAGCCTGTGGAGAAAACTAAATTGTTGGTGCAAATATGTGTTGTGTGCTGAAGTCAATTTGATTGCACGCTAGCTGTTGTATGTAAACACAGTTATTTTCATTTCCCCCGTGGCTACGTTCAGCCAGGGTGTCCAGAAAGCAGGGCGGAGGTTTGATAAGCCTCTCATATCGTGTATCTCACCATGCAGGTAGGCACGATGAAAACCAAGTGGAAATCTCTGCAATCTTGGAATGTGGTCTGCAAGTAAACATGGCAGCAAGGCACAGTCTGGCTCTTTTCTTCACGTATGGTTTTGTGTTTTCGCCTGACAACCTGTAGGTTACCTATGGTTTCTGTCCATGGTAACAGCACTGTAACAACACGAGCAAAGCTCTAATGTAGGCCCCAGTTTTTCCGCCCATTATTTCTTTTTCTTGTGCTCCACCTTCCTCTAGTGTTGAGACTTTATCCATTGTTTGTGTTCAGGATGCAGGAAAGGGTGTGCAGCAATTCTAGGCACTGTGTTTCAGCGGAGAATTTTCTTCCCTTTTCCTGTTGTGATGTGGGCCACATATGGTATATGTGATGTAGGCCTACATGTTCATGTCTCTGCCAGTGATTAATCCTAAATAGCCCGGACAAAATGTGCTGCGCAGTTCACATTTTTGGCTTAGGCTATGTACCATATTACTTCTGCCACGACACACAAAATGACTGCTGGAGCAGCGTGTTCCGTGCAGTGTGTCATGGAGTTCTGCCCTGGGAAATCCAGCTCCGCAGTCATCATTTTTTTTATCATGCCAGGAAGTGTGGGGAGTGTTTGGGCTGACTGAGTGGCCTGCCCCCCCCCCAGGGAGAGTGTCCACATCCGGGCTAAAACTGCACGGCTGAAAGCCCGGGATGTTCAGTTGAGAAAGGTTTGCTGGATGTATGTTGGACCTTCCAATGACAGAAGGGCGAGAGAGAAAGAGCATGAGTGAGTGAGTGTGTGTGAGAGAAAGTGTAAAAGAAAGAAAGAGGGACACAGAGAGCGAGGAAGAGGTAGATAGATAGAGAGAGGGTGAAACATATAGATAGATAGATAGATAGATAGAGAGAGAGGAAGTGTGTTTGTCAGGCTAACAGTTTGAGCAGTGTGGCATTCCAGTGTGTAGAGGAAGGGGCTTGGTTTATGTGTGGTGACAGCAAAGGTTGCTCAGCGCACGGAAGGGGCAGATGTTGGGGCCCTTGCAGCTGGGTGTCTGTTAGTGTTAGTGTCTCTGGGGCAGAGACTGAGAGAGAGAGAAAGGGAGAGAGAGAGAGAGTTAGTGTTTGTTGTTGCTGTGTGTGTGTGTGTGTGTGTATGTGTGTCTTTGTCTGTCTGTCCGTGTATGTGTGTGGGACAGAGAATGAATTTGTGTCTTGTGAGGACTTTATATTACGTGTAACCTAGATTTGTCAGCGAGATTGAATTTGGTCTGTGTCAGAGACCACATGTATCCATGGTGCTGTGTGAGTGAATGCATTTCTACTGGTATGTGTGTGTGTGTGTGTGTGCATGTATTTACTAGAAGGAGGGGAATGGTGTGCGTTAATATATCTGTATAATACACAGATGGAGATTGGCACCAAAGCAAGAGAGAGAAAAGGACAGTTTGAGTTGCTGGGGGAGCAGCTGCATACTGTCTTTGAAAGGAATGGGGTGGTGGAAGGAGGAGGGGTGGGGGGTGGGGGGGCAGCATTGCTTTGTCCTTGTCAGGAACTAACACTCCCATGTGTCGTTGGGGGGCTGCACATGGCCAGAGCAGAGGCTGCCTGCCCACTATGGCCGCAGCAACCCAGCACCAGTCCCACGGACCGACGCCGTTCAAGCCAGAACAGCTGCTAGTCCTGCTCCTGCTCTTCAAGCCCACAGCAGCACCAGCTTCACAGCTCTGCAGACGAGTGCAGGGAAGTGGAGTGGAGTGGAGTGGGGGGGGATACGGTTTGATAGAGAGATCTCACATCAAAGGCATTCGTGAGCGCGTGCATAGCGATGTAAATTGGTGGGAAAAGATGTAGGCTGTGTCTGTTTTTTGAAGTGTTAGCCACTCTGTGTGACTGAGAGGTTTTTCTCTTGTGAAAAAACTGGAACGCTTGTAAATATACAATAAAGACATATATGGTTAAGAATTTTTCCTGGATGGATGTTGTTTGGGGTGTTTACTTGTCACGCCTTCATACCCATCAGTATAAGTCCAGAAGCAAATAAATAGTTTTGACAACAAAAACTACTTAACGCACTTTTTATTTTTCATAAGGCCTCTTTATTGCAACACAGATGGGCCAGCCCAAAGTAGTTGAACTTGATGGTCCTGCTCTTGCTATCTCTTTCTGCCGTACCAGTCTCCATCTGTCTCCCCTCATGTCAAGAGGCGCTTACTTGTACAGTTACACACTCTAGCCCATGTGACTGGGCTGAAGGGAAAGTGCATTCTGGGAGCTCAGTACTGTGGTTTATGTTTTTGTGTACTTCCATGGGTTAGTTTTGGATTTCACTTTCTGCAAACAGCTGGAACATCCCACACGTCAGACACAGTGTAAACCAATGAGAGTGAAGAGCAGTCATTGGTTTAAACACATTAAAAGACACTGTCTCAGTCTTACGTGCAAAAACTTTTAAATGAGACATTTGAAAGACATTTTGGGGTTTTCCAGTGAAGGAAGTTGTAGAGGTGGCTATTGTAACTTCGGAAATTCAGTAAAAACACAGAGACATACGACAACCTAAATGCTGTGGCCATCCTGCTGAACTTTCTCACACACACACACGAACAGACACACACACACACACACGAACACGTACACACACACAGATGCCTGCCCACGTTCGGGCTCCTCAGCTTTCTTTGTGGAGGAGGCTGCTGGCACCGGTCTGTCACGGCAGTTGCTGATTTGGTGTGAAGCTTACAAAAGTCTTGCCCCGACAGGCTACCTCTAGCCTCTGTTGTCACTTTTTGAACCTTGTGCCCCTTCACAGATAAATGGCAACAATGGCAAAGATCGTACCAAGATCAGCAGGATGGGTTCACCAGTTATCGATTCCGAAATTAAGTGGCGGTCAAATTTGTTGATATGGGTCACTCACAGTGGCCACAGTGAGCAAACGTTTTTAAAATCCAATGAAGTACCAAAACATGTAACAGATAGGTACGTCTGTGGAGAATCTGTTGGTCTGGACGTCCGAATTCCATCTCTAAGTTTAAATGACCTGTTTTCTACTTCCCCAATTTACTTGATAGGAAATGTATGGCAACCTACGGATTTGGTCACATAGGCCCATAGCCTATATGATATAACCTAACTTTGTTTTTATTTACTTTTATGTACTTTTGTTGTTAGTTTGTCTTCATCTGAAGCACTTTAGTGTACTAGCGTAGCATACCTGCATGAAAGGTGCTATGGTCTTCGAATAAGCTTACTATTATTATTAACGAGTGATTGAGATTGTCAGAGGTTTTGACCCGTATTGTCTTGTATGCTTCTCCCTTAGAACGGTGGCATCTGAGGTGAGGAAACAGGTGTCCAGGGACTATGGATCTCCGCAGCTGTCCAAGAAGCGGCCGGGAACTCACCAACCTGTGAGTTTGTTTGTGTTTGTTTTTGTGTTTGTGTGTGCGTGTTAGTATGTTTGTGTTTGTGAGTGTATTTGCATGTTTTTTAGCAAAGATGAGGGCGCAATCCAGTAGAGATACAGTGTAGTGTCGCAATATTTTTCGGCAAGATATTATATCGATACCGCAGCAGAAAGTATTGTAATATTTATTTTTATTTAATCTTTAGATTTAAATTTTATTTTTGTACATGTCTACTCTGATAACATTGCTTCTGATGTCCAGAATATAGCGCAAGTCCTCATTCTTCTCTTGCGTCACAGCGGAAATAGTGAAGAAAGTCCAAGTCAAGAACACATTTACAAAAGGCAAAAATGGTGCTTTGAATACAACCAGTGGTTGAGACACAAGCAGCCTGTCTCAAACACTACTTACAGTAACATTTATTTTAGATAGTCTTATTTCAAATCTTGTTTCACCACCAAAGAAAAACCAAAGCCACTTAAGTCCAGCGATGAAGCTCATCGAGTGTTTAACTTGGGAGATAACATTGCGGTTAGGCCATGGCATTAAAAAAAGGAAGTGGTCTCACCACAAACCAGACAAATCACTTTCGTTTCTGCCCTCTTCTGCCTTCCAGTTTGACTGTAAGGGAGAGGGGTTTTCTGAAGTTACTCATGCCTTGTATAATGGATCCATATTCCATATATAGATTCTATAGGACCTCTGCCTGCTCAACTTGTGTTTTTGAGTTCAGAGGTGTCCTAAATCAATAATTTTTTTTTTTTAAATTGAGTAGAATTGAGCATGGTATTTATATGGCTGTGTGTGTGTGTGTGTGTGTGTGTGTGTGTGTGTGTGTGTGTGTGTGTGTGTGTGTGTGTGTTGTGTGTGTGTGTGTGTGTGTGTGTGTGTGTGTGTGTGTGTGTGTGTGTGTGTGTGTGTGTGTGTGTGTGTGTGTGTGTGTGTGTGTGTGTGTGTGTGTGTGTGTGTGTGTGTGTGTGTGTGTGTGTGTGTGTGTGTGCGTGCGTGTGGTCAGCTGCCCCTGACGGAGGTGGTGGAGCCAGTGGACTTTGAGGAGTATGTGAGCAGTCACGCTCCCGGAGCCGAACCAGGGCCGCTCCGGCAGCTCATGGAGTTCCCCCTGGATGACCTGGAACTCGTCCTGCAGGAGAGAGACTGCAGCACACTGGAGGCAGCTCTGCCTGAGGAAGAGTGAGTCACAACACCACAACACACACACACACACACACACACACACACACACACGCACTGACACACACGCACTGACACACACACACACACACACACACACGTGCACGCACACACACGTGCACACACACACACACACACACACACACACACATACACACACACAATCTCGGTCACAGCCACACACACACATTCACACAATCATGGGCACACCCACGCATACAATCACGCTCATGTTCACACAGACACACTCAAGCATATACACACATTTGCTCACTGACTCACACTTCCTCACACAATCTCAAACATGGTTCATTACGACGGAGCACATCACTTTTTGTCGTTTCACTTTGTCATGTGGCACATTCTGCACGGCTCAGTTGCTGTGGCCTGCTTTTACCTCTGGGGCTGAGCTGCACATAGGGGCATCTGCAGCTGATGTGCTTTAGCTACGTTCCACTCTCCACAACACCGCAAGGCATTACGCAGCAATACATGGCATTATACAGCATCGCACAGCAATGCATGGCATTATACAGTATAGCACAGCACTCCACAGCATCGCACAGCAATGTATGGCATTATACAGCATAGCACAGCACTCCACAGCATCGCACAGCAATACATGGCATTATACAGCATAGCACAGCAATGTATGGCATTATACAGCATCGCACAGCAATACATGGCATTATACAGCATAGCACAGCAAAACATGGCATTTTACAGCACAGCAATACATGGCATTTTACAGCATAGCACAGCACTCCACAGCATAGCATAGCACAGCACTCCACACCATCGCACAGCAATTTACTGGGCTGCATGTTGTTTTAAAGCATCACATGGCTGTGTGCAGCCCCCTACAACACTGTACAGACCGATATGGCATTATTCAGCTCCCTACAACACTGTACAGACCTTTATGGCATTAATCAGCCCCATAGAACACTACAGACCTTTATGGCATTATTCAGCACCATAGAACACTACAGACCTATATGGCATTATTCAGCACCATAGAACACTACAGACCTTTATGGCATTATTCAGCACCCTACAGTGGGGAAAATAAGTATTTGACCCCCTGCCGATTTCGCAAGTTTGGCCACTTGCAAAGAAATGCGTGATCTATAATTGGCGCACAGGCACAGGCACAGCCACGAGGCACACAGATTAGTCCTCATTAGGCCTAACAAGGTACACCTGATCTCAACTGGTGACGTGTATAAAAGAAACCTGTCCAAAGAATCATACTTCACACCTTCAACCTCACCACCATGGGCAATACTAAAGAGTTGTCCAAGGACGTCAGAGATAAGATTGTAGACCTGCACAAGGCTGGAATGGGCTACAAAACCATCGGCAAGCAGCTTGGTGAGAAGCAGACTACTGTTGGTGCGATTATTCGCAAATGGAAGCAACACCAAACAACTGTCAATCGCCCTCGGTCTGGGGCTCCATGCAAGATCTCGCCTTGTGCAGTATCGGTGATCATCCGAAAGGTGCGGGATAACCCCAGAACTACACGGGGGGAGCTTGTGAATGATCTCAAGGCAGCTGGGACCACAGTCACCAAGAAAACCATTGGCAACACACTACGCCGTGATGGTTTGAAGTCCTGCAGCGCTCGCAAGGTCCCCCTGCTCAAGAAAGCACATGTACAGGACTGTCTGAAGTTTGCCAATGAACACTTGAATGATTCTAAGGAGGATTTGGAGAACGTGATGTGGTCAGATGAGACCGAGCTCTTTGGCATCAACTCGACTCGCTGCGTTTGGTGGGGGAAGAATGCTGAATATGACCCCAAGAACACCATCCCCACCGTCAAGCATGGAGGTGGAAACATTATGCTTTGGGGCTGTTTCTCTGCCAAGGGTACAGGACGACTTCACCGCATCGAGGGGACTATGGATGGGGCCATGTACTGTGGAATCTTGGGCGAGAACCTCCTTCCCTCAGCCAGGACATTGAAAACGCAACCTTAAGAATTTGGAGAGGATTTGCAGAGGAGTGGACCAAAATCCCTCCTGAGATGTGTGTAAACCTGGTGACCAACTACAAGAAACGTCTGACGTCTAGGGTATCAAATACTTATTTCCCGCAATCAAATGCAAATCAATTCATAACTGTTATAAAATACAAAATAGACCTACCATTACAATTATAGATCACGCATTTCTTTGCAAGTGGGCAAACTTGCGAAATTGGCAGGGGGTCAAATACTTATTTTCCCCACTGTATATGGCATTAATCAGCATAAAACAACACTGTGGTCGCATAGCATTGCATTGCACATTTCCACACAGAATTGCACACCACTACACAGTGATGGTTATTGTGTGCCAAAGAAACTGAAACCTCAGTCAGGAAGATAGTGATCAATCAGGATTCAGGTTTTATTCAGCCGTGCACAGCAGGAGAGGGGCAGGATTCACAAAGTGTCTCTAGCATCTCACGTCTCACGAGTAGACAGAGAACCAGCCTGACTTTAAGGAGTCTATCAGTTGAAAAGAGAGGTGTGTTAATCACAGGACTCAGGCGACGTGGGCCACCCTGAGTCCAGCTCTCACCAGTTGGTATTTGTGTGATGTAGAACAGATACCAACTGACGCAGGAAGTGCACTCAAGCCTCAGAACGACACTGTGACCTTAGAGACATAAAGTTTCAAAACAATCCCATCCTCCTTATCACTTAGTACACAGAGGCACTCCGACAGAAACGGCACACTCAGGCACATATGGTTCTAATTGTAATTCTAAGACTCATAAAGGCATATGCATAAAATATTAATATGTTGCAATCATAAGACATTAGTTCAGATTGGAGTCTCTCTCAACAGTACTGTTCACAACTATACAGCATCGTATAGAACTACACAACGCTGCACAGTTGTGTTCAGGTTTACTCATTGGGCAGAAGTACACAGTATTGTGCTGAACTACGCAAAACACAGTCGCTGTGCAGAACAACACAACACAACACGTTACAGCACTACATCAGCAGTCTTCTGTGTTTGTGCTTGTAGGACACTGGATCCCCGTGTGAGAGACGCCCTGGGAGTTTACACAGACGACTGGCTCATCATTCAGAGGAAGTGAGTACGGCGAGGCACTGAGGCTGCACTCAGAGTTATGGTTCATTGGACCACGGACCGCTGCGGGCTCCGGTCCCTGATGCTGGTTGGTAATGCCAGTTTTGACCTCTGACCTCTCTCTCACACACACACACACACACACAGATACCAGCGCTACAGCACCACCCAGTCACCACACAACTCAGAGCGGCAGAGGGAGAAGCAGAGAGGCCTGGTCAAGCAGACCTTCGAGCTGGACGAGACCGCCACCGAACGCCACGATGACCAGGTCAGCCGTCAACAACATGGAGTTCATTACTACAGATTAAATAAGTCACCCTAACCCCTCTGTACCTCTTTACTCACCTTCTCCTCTCTCTGTCTCCAAGTGTCTGACCTCTTTCTTTTTTCCTCACTAATAATACAAAATGGGAGATAAAACAAAGATAATGGTTAAAACAATTGAAGTTGGATGGCAGGTTGTTCTGAGGGTTGAGTTTGCAAGCACATTGTGTGCAAGAGTCAGTTCCCAGGTAATAGAATAACATTTGTCTGTTTTTGTTCTGGTATGAAATGCTTTACTGAAATTGTGGAATGGGGAGCTGTAAAGTCCTGGTTGTTTTGTCCGTCAGGACGAGGCGAAGCGGCGCTCCGTGACCATGGACGACACGCCGCGGGGCAGCTGGGCCTCCAGCATCTTCGACCTGAAGAACTCCTCTCCCGACGCGCTGCTGCCCTCCGTGCTGGAGCGGACCAGTGCAGAGGACATGGATCACCGCAACGCAGATGCTCGCCAGCAGGGGCGCCACACCGACCTGCTCGGTCTCTACCCCACTCCTGACGAGGTGTGTGTGTGTGTGTGTGTGTGTGTGTGTGTGTGTGTGTGTGTGTGTGTGTGTGTGTGTGTG
>NC_045152.1:29952224-29972224 GCF_900700415.2 Clupea harengus | reverse complement strand
ACCTCCTCCTCCGAGGCTTCCTGCTCCCCCACCGGGGCCGCCTGCACGCCCTGAAACGCCAACACGGCCGCCACACACAGCACGCACAGAGCCCGCGTCATCACGGAGATCAGTCACCGGTTACCAAGCGACTGCTAGTCTGCTGTAGTCTCTGCTGAAAAGTGCCTCAAACAGAGTTGGCTGTTTTCAGCTGATTGTGGATCGCTCAAACAATCTCGGGAAGAGAGCTGAGATGCTTTGAGCTAGTGTTGCGGAGAGTCCATGCATGTTTCGGCTTGAGTGTCTCTGACTTATATGTAGGTGTGTGTGTGTGTGGTTAAGTTGCGAAATCTCCCCTCATCTGAGGGCCAATCACTGAGGAGCATTGCATCAGTTGACCTTGACACTCAACGTAGAGCAGAGAAGCCAGCCAATGCACAAACATAACTGGTAATTGAGCCCTACCGCACATTTTTTTATGGTGGAAAATTAATTTCAGTTCAGGGGCCCCTCAAAAATAAAAAAATACATTGTGACAATTTTTTCTGAAAATTGAAACATCCTGTTCCTGCTATAAGCCAAAACGTTGTGGGTATCTGTGCAGTTTCAAGGCCATAGGTGATTTTCATCTGGCAGAAGCTGGCCTGTAAAGATGGCTCCAGAAAGAAAATGTGAAATTTAGCATATTTTCAACAATCAAAAATCAAATGTGGGACATGGGTTGGTGACTGTTAAAAATATGCCATGAAATGTGCCAAACTGACCAGATCCTTGTTGACCAAGAATAATCTGGCCCCAGAAGCAAACTGTGGTAAATAAATAGGTATACAACATTTCTAAGGAGCTTTATGAAGGTGGGAACCCTTGGCTCATTCGACTTGTAATGTCTCAGTTCTTCTCGCTCTATCATTTTTTTTCTCTATTTATCAAAGGATACAAACCTTTTGGAGTATTTACATTTACAAGGTTGTATGTGGTTTGTGGTTGCTGTAATGTGAAGGAGTGAAAGTAACACTGTTGTAGCCGTTTTGGACATTTTTGTCCAGACATAAAGATTGCATTTGCCCTGGGTTACTTTGACTGTGTTATATGATTATATTGTTTCTATATTTGCATATTGTTTCTTTATATGCAACAATTTGACACTTTTTGAGGTATGGTTTTATAGGCAACTAGTTTTGGTACCATCCTCAAATTCATTTTGATAGCATATGGTCATGTGAAGGACAGATAAACACCTGTGTCTTCCCCACTTGCCATCCAAGATATGCCCTATGTAGTTCTGTGTAACGGGCTGGAACACTCCGCAAAAATGGAAGAAAAGCTTTCACACGCATGACATTGCCAGCAATACTGCCAAAACATACCAGTTAGTGTGTTGGCAAGCTTCTATCAGTGTCAGCTGGGCTGTTGGTGGTGTTTGCAAGGTTTTTGCATGCCTTTTAGGTAGTTAGCTTACTAGTTTTGGAACAGAACTCCGTATTGCTGCTTTAACTACTGGTCCAATAAATCAGTACTAATAAACTTCACCCCCCCTTGATTGAGCGTTTTTTGGCATTATAGAAACAGACAAACTTTTATCACACCATTTTATCTAAACTGTATGTGTGTGTACACGCATGTATGCATGGATGTATGACGGGGAAAGAGAGAGGCTGGAATCGATAAAGAGGAGAGCTTGTCTTTGTAGTCTCCATGTCAGAGTTTGTTTAAGGGTAAGGTCACGGTGCACGGTCCAACTCTTTTTTTTTTTTTTTTTTTTTTTTGGCCCCCTCAGCTGCTGGCAGCCCCGTGGCTGATCAGCTGTTTGCTGGATGACAGCGAAACAGGAATGAGTTGAGCAACCTGAGTTCAGTGGTTTCGAATAACTTTGGTTCATTTACCTCTCTCTGTACTGCCCCCCCCCCCCCCCAACCTCCTCCACCTCTACGGTCTCTCCATCACCCAACTTCCTTTCACATATCTCACATTTACACTCTTTACTCTTTCTTTGTGTCCCTTGGTTTCTTTCTTTCTTTCTCGCTCTCTCATCATCTCCCTCTCTGTCTTTCTCCTTCTCTTTCTCTCTCTCTGTTTCTCTCTCGCACACATGATGTGACCCTTCCTTCTTCTTTTTGTCTCCATCCCTCTCTTGTTCTCAGGAATCTACTCTACATCTACCCCCAGAGTGCCAACTTCAGCAGTCGCCAGGGATCGGTGCGGAACATCGCCGTGAAGGTGCAGTTCATGGCCGGAGAAGACCCTAGCCTGGCCATGCCTGTGAGTGTGTGTGTGTGTGTGTGTGTGTGCCCACTTAAACACGTGTCTCTGACAGACCACAACACACCAGCGCCAGGGGAGATGTGGCTTTGACCAACTCCGCAACAAGCCTGAGTTTCCGCCCAGAACACCACACACCAGAAAAACAAGCAGAAAAACATTAGAAAGAACAGAAAAACAAAAGGATCCCACACACTTACTCCATGTTCTTCTTTTTGAAATGGCAACGATATACATCTGTACATCAATGACACCAAACCCACAACGAGCACAGTGGAGCCATCTAGAAGTTAAAGAAATGATTTGGCCCTTTGCAGTGCACCATGCACTCTCTATCTCAACCAACTTTAAAACAAACAAATCCAAGAGTTTTGCAGGTTTCCCTACAAAGTTTGCTTATGCTCATCTGGGCCTTACTGTGTGTTTTTTTATTATTATTATTGGTCATCAGTTGTCTTCAACAGCAGTCCCATTTAGATTTGTGTTGTCCTACCCTGATCCGATTGTGATTTGTGGGACGTTCCATAATTTCATATGAGAGACTGGTAGCAGGATGCTAATCCAATGAAACGACGAGCTAACAGCAGGCTGGGAATGTCTTAATCCATTCAGAGAAGCTACAAGAAATGTCGTAATCCAATCAGCGCTGTTTAGAAATGTCCTTAATTCTATCAGTGCAGCTGTGAAATTCTGCTAATCTGATGAGCTTTGTGAGGGGGTGGCAGAGCTAACCACAGGATCCACATGGAAAGCTTCAGCTAAGAAAAGCGGTGATGGCGGTACTTGATGATGGTGCCGGTCTGGGAGCTATGACTCATGTATATAGATCATGGCATTTAGGCTGGCGTTAAGGCACGAGTGACTCACACTAATAATGGGGTGGTGTGTGTGTGTGTGTGTGTCATGTAAACAGGTCATCTTTGGGAAGTCCAGCTGTGCAGAGTTTTACAAGGAGGCGTACACGCCCATCATCTACCACGACAAGTAAGAGTCGACATATCATGTCACCAGTCACACCCGTTCTCCTTTCAACGCCTATTCTCCACTTTCCTCATCTCCTCTCGTGTGTGTGTGTGTGTGTGTGTGAGAGAAGGTGTTTGTTCCTCTTTGTTTGTGTGTGCGTGTGCGTGTGGGTATGGGTGTGTGAGAGAGATTTTGACTTTATTTGGTTGTGTTTCTTTTTGTGTGTGTATACATGCATTTGTGTGTGTGTGTGTGTGTGTGTGTGTGTTCATGTTCTCTCTCACCCATCCCTCTCTCGCTCTCTCTCTCTCTCTCTCTGTCTGTCTGTCTGTGTATATCTCACTCTCCCTCTCTCTCTCTCAGGTCCCCAGAGTTCTATGAGGAGATGAAGATGAAGATCCCCGCCAACCTGACAGACAACCATCACCTGCTGTTCACCTTCTACCACATCAGCTGCCAGCCCAAGCAAAACACCCCCCTGGAGACGCCCGTGGGATACACGGTTAGACACTAACCCCCCCCCCCCTCCCCTGAGTCTCCCAGTAACCCCCCCCCCCCTCTCTCTCCTGAGTTTCCTAGTCTCCAAACCCCTTACCACCTATCCTCGCATCCTGCTAAACCGGAATCAGCTACACGGTTAAACCCCCCGCACCCGCCTCTACCATCCATCCCACCCCAACCCCGGCACTCCTGCTAAACCAAAATCAGCCCGTCTGCCACAGTTTGGCAAAACATACACACCGGCCACAGGGGATCGCTTAGAATCCTCATACGGATGTACACACACACACACACACACACGCGCACACACACACACACACACACACACACACACACACACACACACACACACACACACACACACACACACACACACACACACACAAAAACACACACACACAAAAACACACACACAAAAACACACACACAAAAAACCTGCCCCTCACACTCCCTTTCTTGCCCTGGTGTCACCTTACTGTTGACATGAAACCACAGCTCACCTGCTGAGGGCATTGAAGCGTCAGTGTTTGTGTTGCTGCGGGGTGCCACGCAGAAGCGACTGGAGCAGAGATGAAAGCCTACAGTCTAGATACTGTGCACGGATGGAATATGTTATAGTTACACTGGGTGAAATTGTGTGTGTTTGCGTGGGTGTGTAGTGTCATGTTATGTAGTATACGGGGTAGTTGTGTGTGTGTGTTTGCGTGGGTGTGTAGTGTCATGTTATGTAGTATACGGGGTGTGTGTGTGTGTGTGTGTTTGCGTGGGTGTGTAGTGTCATGTTATGTAGTATACGGGGGGTGTCTGTGTGTGTGTGTGTGTGTGTGTGTGTGTGTGTGTGTGTGTGTGTGAGTGTGTGAGAGGAGGATAATAGTGTGGGAGTTGTGCCCCAGGGCTGACTGGAACATGGCAGTCTCAGAGGGAGTGGTAATAGCTGGTGGCGATAGCTGGCATATAGTCAACGTGTGAGTCACTAGATGAGAGTGGGTGTGTGTGAACAGTGTGTGAACCTGCTGAGGAGTAGCATTCAAGTAACATTGGGAGTGTGTTTTGGAGGGGGGCAAGTGTGTGTGTGTGTGTGTGAGAGACTGACCGAGATTGTGTGTGTGTGTGTGTGTGACTAAGAGTGTTTGTGTGTGACTGTGTGTGTGTGTTTGTAGCATATGAAATGGCCCAGGGCCTAACTGCTGTGTTGTTGCTCCATAGTGGATCCCGCTGATGCAGCATGGCCGCCTACGCACTGGCACCTTCAGTCTGCCCGTCTCTGTGGAGAAACCCCCGCCCAGTTACTCTGTCCTCACTCCTGATGTAAGTGCGTGTGCGTGTGCGTGTGCGTGTGCGTGTGCGTGTGCGTGTGCGTGTGCGTGTGCGTGTGTGTGTGTGTGTGTATATGTATCTCCATGGAGAATCCACCAAACAGTTGCCCTAACTCATTATGTAAGGGTTTGGGTGTGTGCATGTGCCTGTGTCCTTGTTTTTTTGTTGTATATCTATGTTTGTGTGAGAGTGAGTGTGTGTCAGTGTGTTTTGTGGATATCTATGTTTGTGTGAGAGTGAGTGTCCTTGATTTTTGTGTATATCTATGTTTGTGTGTGTGTGTTTTGTGTACATCTATGTTTGTGTGAGAGTGTGTGTGTCAGTGTGTTTTGTGTATATTTATGTTTGTGTGAGAGTGAGTGTCCTTGATTTTTGTGTTTATCTATGAGTGTGTTTTGTGGATATCTATGTTTGTGTGAGAGTGTGTGTGTGTCAGTGTGTTTTGTGGATGTTTGTGTGAGAGTGAGTGTGTGTCAGTGTGTTTTGTGTATATCTATGTTTGTGTGAGAGTGAGTGTCCTTGATTTTTGTGTATATCTATGTTTGTGTGTGTGTGTTTTGTGTACATCTATGTTTGTGTGAGAGTGTGTGTGTCAGTGTGTTTTGTGTATATTTATGTTTGTGTGAGAGTGAGTGTCCTTGATTTTTGTGTTTATTTATTTATGTTTGTGTGAGTGTGTGTGTGTGTGTGTGTCAGTGTGTTTTGTGGATATCTATGTTTGTGTGAGAGTGTGTGTGTGTCAGTGTGTTTTGTGGATATTTATGTTTGTGTGAGAGTGAGTGTGTGTCAGTGTGTTTTGTGTATATCTATGTTTGTGTGTGAGTGTGTGTTTTGAATCCTTTATGCATGGCCTGTGCCCATGACTCTGCTCTTACAGGTGCAGCTCCCTGGGATGAAATGGGTTGATAATCACAAAGGGGTCTTCAATGTTGAGGTGACCGCTGTGTCCTCCGTCCATACTCAGGTATGGCACGTACTAACACACACACACACACACGCACACGCACACGCACACGCACACGCACACGCACACACATACGCACGCACGCACACACGCACGCACGCAGACATATATACACACATACGCACACATACGCACGCACGCACGCACGCAGACATACACACACACACACACACACACTCATTGCAAACCAAGAGGCACACAGGTCAACTACTTAGAGGCTAGAAAATGACACACAATACATATTCCAGTGCTGAAGATCTTGTGTGTGTTTTGTGTGTGTGTGTGTGTGTGTGTGTGTGTGTGTGTGTGTGTGTGTGTGTGTGTGTGTGTGTGTGTGTGTGTGTGTGTGTGTGTGTGTGTGTGTGTGTGTGTCAGGACCCTCACCTGGATAAGTTCTTCACACTTGTCTACGTGCTGGAGGAATACTCCTTCCCATTCCGGCTGAAGGATGTCATCATCACCGAGGCCAACGTGGAGGCAGAGCTGAAGGCCAGCATGGCCGCCCTCA
Organism: Clupea harengus; assembly: GCF_900700415.2. Taxonomy (NCBI): domain Eukaryota; kingdom Metazoa; phylum Chordata; class Actinopteri; order Clupeiformes; family Clupeidae; genus Clupea; species Clupea harengus. Next base: position 29,965,733 of record NC_045152.1, on the reverse strand, counting down.
AGGGGGCGCTGTTGGACACCTGCGTGCGCTTCCTGCACCAGCTGCTCGGCAAACTCATCCTGCTCATTGTGCACCCACCCGTCATCGCCGGCCAGATCGGTGAGCGGGTGGGGGGTCTGCAGTTTCAAATTCGCATCCCCGGTTTAATGATCGTGATTGTGTGGAAAATGCCCTCTGCCTCAGAAATGAAAGACAATATTTGTTTTTGAGTTATTTTTCAGCTAGGATCAATTTAGTGGTTTTGGCAGAGCTGTATTTTGTCTCCTTTTTGTCAGTAATTTTCTTGTCTTTTCAAGGTAATCTAATCATTTCTATGGAGATACATTTTTTTCAATTCTGTGAAACACATTCACATTCCTCTCTCTCTCTCTCCCCCTCTCTCTCTGTGTCTCTCTCCCTCTCTCTCTCTCCACCTCTCTTTCTCTCTCTCTCTCTCTCTCTCTCTCCCCCCCTCTCTCTCTCCCTCTCTCTGTGCTGCTCCGTGTAGTGAACCTGGGCCGCGCTGCCTTCGAGGCCATGTCCCTGCTGGTGAACCAAATCCACAAGAACCTGGAGGGGAACCAGGACCAACACGGCCGCAACAACCTGCTGGTCTCCTACATCCACTACTCCTTCCACCTGCCCACCACTGAGCCCACAGCGCCCCCTAATGGTAAAACACAGGAACTCCCTCCAGCAGACGGGCTCTAATCAAAAGCTTGTTAGGGCCCTTGATTAGATCAATTTGGAGTGTGAGTGCCTGTTTGTGGGGGATGGCAGGCAATCACACTCCAGTCACAGCATCCCAGTGTGAATTTACATGGAAAAATTATAGTGGATGTACACAACTGTCTAATGAAGTTACACAAGCTGTATAATGATAGGACACAGTTACACAAGGTGTGTAATGATAGGATAGCGTTGTTTCAGTATTGCTGGTATCTGTCTTATACGCCAGGGGTTCTCAGTCCTGCTCCTCTTGCGCTCTCTATCCATCCCCCTCGACCTAGTACACTGGATCCCCCTCGACCTAGTACACTGGATCCCCCTCAACCTAGTACACTGGAGCCCTCTCGACCTAGTACACTGAATCCCCCTCGACCTAGTACACTGGATCCCCCTCAACCTAGTACACTGGATCCCCCTCAACCTAGTACACTGGATCCCCCATTGATGTAATACACTGAATCCCCCTCGATGTAGTACACTGGATTCTTCCTCGACCTAGTACACTGGATCACAGGCCGTGTAATTGGAATGATTTTGATTACTTCGCAATCTCAGATGTGCTCAGCAGAACAAGAGTGGCATTGATAGTTTCAGTGCAGGGTTGTCTCGGGGATATGATCCATAACCCCTGAAATAAGACTTGCACATTGGGCATGTTGGACGCATGTTGGACCCATTAGTTGTACATCAGCAGGTTTGCTCTTAGGAATTGACCCCATGGCGCTGGCTTTGTTTCGGCCTTCCGTTCTGCCGTATATTTGAGTTAGTCGTCCTCCTCACCCTCTTCCACTATTTCCTCCTCTGCTCTCCAGCGGGCACTCCGACTTATGAGATGCCCATCCAGTACGCCACCCTGTCCCGCGCCACCGCCAGGCCGAGCAGCCTCCACCTGTCCCGCTCCAAGAGCATCAGCAACTCCAACCCCGACCTGGCCACCACCCCCACCCCAGACGAGGAGGTGCAGAGAATCATCGGCAGCAAGGTACCCACACCACCCCCCACCCCCCACCCTCGGAAATAGCAAATACATTTTTTGGGGCGTCGGTGGCGCGTTTCGTTTGGTATTCTGCATTCCGTAACTGTTAAACACATTTTGGAGAAAAGATACACAGTTGCTCAGACTGGCATCCATATCAGTAAACATCATCGAGGAGTTTTGTTCACAGAATGTAACACCCCTCAGAAGGGTGTATTTTGTTCGGTCAGGTATGCAAAGCAAATGCATCTGGTGTTCACGGAGTATGGCGGTTAGGGACCAGATTCAAGATGGTCGAGGGTCTTGTAATCATGTGTAAATGTAAATACTCTCTCAAACTGATCTGAAAGAAAATCATGCATATGCTCCTCATCCAGCATGCAATCAGATAGTGATCTGTATGGTGGATGTGTCGGGAGTGGCTCCTGTTGTCTGACTGCCCTGATTACTCCTGCTTATAGCTTTACTTCCTGTTTAAAGACAGCAAGACGTACTGTCCTGTGATGCGTTCGCTGTTTCCCCTCAGTCCACCCCCCCCCCCCCCTTTGCTGGGTTGCTGCTGCCAATGTCAATGATGCAATCTGTGTGCTGTGCTTCTGTCCACCTGTGTGTCTGTCCATCCCGTTGTCTCCTCTGCCTCTCTCCTCTACCTCTCCCCCATATTCCTTCGTATCGTCCCCCTCTTCCTTTGTCCACCCCTTCCTCTTGTCCTTCCTCTCCCTCCTGGGGTCTGTACCCGTGTGCCCCTGGTGTGTGTGTGTGTGTGTGTGTGTGTGTGTGTATGTCGTCTGATGTCTGATGAGCAGGGGATTGACCGCTCTCACTCCTGGGTAAACTCTGCTTACGCTCCGGGCGGCTCCAGGTCCGTGCTCCGCCGCAACCCCAACTCCAGCTGTGAGCTCAAGCAGGTGCCTACCCATATCCCCACCTATACCCATACCTATACTCCCACACCTGTGTGCTCTACCCTACCCTACCCAACACACACACAAACATACCTCACCCGGTGCCTACACTGCTGCCCTCCTCCTGTGCCCACTCCCAGAGGTGGGCAGTGTGTGTGGTTAAGGTGAGCTGAGGTGTCATCCTCCTCCTCCTTCCTCTTGTTCTTCTTTTTCTTCCTCTTCCTCATCCCCCGTCGACCAACCCTTCCTCTTCCTTGTCATCCTCGTCCGCCATTTTTCCACGACTCTTCCTTTTTTCCTGCCATGACATAGCTACAAACCATCTTGCTTTGCATCGCTCTCAACTCATTCAGTCAGCCAATTTCTTTCTCCCATGAGGCTCTCTGTCTACATACACTCCTGTGCTTCATCAGCCCCAATCAGGAGACCACGGAGAAGTGAACATTTTGCTCAGGGATACTCTCTTACAAGCGGACAACTCTTATGAACGTCAGCCTTTTCTTTAGCTGGTTTGTTGGTGGTCAGGAGTCAGTTAGGCACCATGTATTTTCCACTATCATATATAACACTCCTTAATCCATCTTACAGAGATGAGACTCTTGAGGCAGTATACAAAGTTAGGTGGTGTCTAACTCCCAGGAAGCAACAAAAGGCGACCAGCATCAGCTAAATAAAGCCCTTGGTGGGGGGACTACGTGAGTCTAACGTGGAGATCAGTCTGTGTGTAACAGCAGGTGTAGCTAAGGCAACGGATGACTGATTCTGCTGTTGCATTGGTCATTTCTCTCATGCTCGCCACTATACCTCACATCATACCAATAGAGGCTAACAAAAGAAGAAAAGAAAGAAAAAAACAAAAAACTTTTAACATTTTCATCTTGGCGTTAACAAGGTAGACCACAGAAGGTCTGAGCTAAACTGTTGGTCATTGGTGGTAAACTCCTTCCCTGAAGGGGCTTGGACTGCCTGGAGTTCTCTCAGCTTCTGAGTACTGGGTGAGCTCAAGCGTGTTCTCATCTGAGTTTAAGAACCTGGGCAGCCCATTCGAAAGGTGACCTTGGAAATATCTTTCCACCAGCCTTCCAGGGATTGAGTTTCACTCGTTTGCCATCCATTCATTCATCTGTGTCATGTCACTCTCTTCCATGGTTTTCTTTCTATTTGTTTCTTCCTCTCTCTCTCTCTCTCTCTCTCTCCCCATCACCCCATCCTCTTCTTCTCCATTGCTCTGTGGAAGGCGAGCGAGCGAGCCTCTAATCGCATGTCTGCCTTCCTGGAGAGCTCCACCTTCTTTCCTGCTCCCACACGGCAACTAGCCAAGAAGGTAACACACACACACACGCAAACACACACACACACACACACACACACACACACACACACACACACACACACACACACTCACACACAAATGACATATTGTAACCTTGCAAACACACAGTGCTTTTGTGTATAATAAAGCATAATACTTAATAAAGTGGTGTATATGTGCACACATTGGTAGTTTGTGTCAATTCAGATACTGATAGTAGTATGTCAATCCAGTCAATCTGTACTAACTGCTGTTACACATGTGTATGTATGTGTGCCTGGTTCTGTGTTTGTGGGTGTGGGTGTGTGGGTGTGGGTGTGTGTGCGTGTGCGTGTGTGTGTGTGTGTGTGTGTGTGTGTGTGTGTGTGTGTGTGTGTGTGTGTGTGTGTGTGTGTGTGTGTGTGTGTGTTTTCTCACAGCTTCTTCATGAGGAGTTGGCCCTGCAGTGGGTGGTGAGCACCAGCAGCGTGAGGGAGGCGGCCCTGCAGCAGGCCTGGTTCTTCTTCCAGCTCATAGTCAGTACACACACACAAACACAAACACCCCACCTCCCTCCTCTATACACACACAACATTATACACATACTCACTGTCAGTACTGCAGGAGGACCTCACACACACACACACCCCACCTCCCTCCTCTATACATACACAACATTATACACATACTCACTGTCAGTACTGCAGGAGGACCTCACACACACACACACACACACACACACACACCTCTCATCTCCCTCTTCTATACACACAAAACATTATACACAACATTATACACATACTCACTGTCAGTACTGCAGGAGGACCTCACACACACACACACACACACACACACACACACACACACACACCTCTCATCTCCCTCTTCTATACACACACAACATTATGCACATACTCACTGTCTACGCCAGTTGTGTTCAACAGCTAATTCATACCAATCTAGACAGTCCATGATGTCAGAATGGGTGCTAGTCATTCACACAGAAATCATATTATGCAGAACTCATATTATGTTCACTTTATTTAATTACCTCTTTTGGACTTCAATAAACCTAGCAATGTTTAATGGTTGTTTTATTTCATCTGCACGTATGTAATGTATGTTTACTATATCGTAGTTTCAGCCTATGCAGTAACCCCCATATTATCTCTACACCCAGGGTAAGAGCATGGCCCACCATCTCTTCCTGTCTTCCCGTCTGGAGACTCCCAGACGTCAGCGCTTCCCTGACCGATTTGTGGACGACATCGCCGCCCTTGTGTGCGCCATCAGTGCAGACATCGCCGGCCGATACCACAAGGTACCGGCGCTTGTTTACCTCCCTTTCTAGGGGCGTCTGTGTGTGTGTGTGTGTGTCTGTGTGTGTGTGTGTGTGTGTGTGTGTCTGTGTGTGTTTTATTCAGTCCCTTAATTAGGTGCTTGGAAGTGGTACGTAGGACAGCGAACAATGTAATGTGTCTCGCACGTTGTTTATGAAACTTCAAACACTGCTTCCTCGTCTTCCTCGTCTCTCTGTCAGGATGTTGAGCTTGTCGAGAGGCTGAATAGCAGTCTGGCTTTCTTCTTGAATGACCTGCTGTCTCTCATGGACCGCGGCTTTGTGTTCAACCTCGTCCGCTCCTATTACAAACAGGTACTCACTCATGCACACGCACACGCACACACACACACACACACACACACACACACACACACACACACACACACACACACACACACACACACACACACGCGCACAGACATGGGGTCACATACATGTAATGCAGCCACACTTCCATATACAAATATATGGAAAAATGATCACATTTAAAACCCTTATATACCTGTTGTGTATAATGTGAGTGCACAGAAAGCATCCATCTGAGCGCTCGGTCATCTGTACCTGATGCATACGACCCCGTGTTTGCGCCCTTACGCTCCCAGATCGCCACTAAGCTGCACACGTCTCAGAACCCCAGCGCCCTGACCGCCCTGCGGATGGACTTCATGCGCATCGTGTGCAGCCACGAGCACTACGTCACGCTCAACCTTCCCTGCTCCACCCTCAGCCCGCCTGCCTCCCCCTCGCCCTCCACCTCCTCCACCACGTCTCAGGTGAGCGAAGCCTAAACAGCGCCACCGTCAGGCAGCGTCATGGTCGTGAGTTACGGTTCAGGTGCTGGAGTCCATATCTGTCTAGTCCATATTCTTTTTTTTTTTTCATTGTTTTTTTTTTGTGCTCTTTTAATTTTGCCTTCTCTACCTCCCTCTCTCTCCCACTGTCTCTCTCTGCACCCTCCCTCTCTCAGAGCTCTGCGTTCTCGTGTCAGGTGTTGGATCAGGGGGTCCAGAGCATGTTTGAGCTGTCCGTCCCTTTCCGCCAGCAACACTTCCTCTCGGGCCTGCTGCTGTCTGAACTAGCCCTCATACTGGAGCCCGACGGAGAGGGGTGAGGGGAACCCGACACACACACACACACACACACACACACACACACACACACACACACACACACACACACACACACACACACACACACACACACACACATACAAGAACAGAACAGGCCCGCACACACACACACACACACACACACACACATACACATACAAGTACTAAACAGGCACACCCACACACACAACCATACACACACAACAGAACAAGCCCACACACGGAACAAACAAACACACGCACACATACACTCGACAAATTCACGCACACATACACACACCTGTATATATATGAGTGTGTGTGTGTGTGTGTGTGTGTGTGTGTGTGTGTGTGTGTGTGTGTGTGTGTGTGTTCACAAACATACACACCTAGAACATAGAATTAAAAAATATAAAGTATGGTCACACACACACACACACACACACCATCTCCATCACCACACACACACACAGACACACACACACACACACACACACACACACACACACACACGCACACACACACACACACACACACCTCCATCACCACACAGACACCCCCTCTCCTTTCAGAGGCACTCTTGCGGTCACTCACATCAGACATGGTGTCACAGTAAAGGCATGCCCACACACATCTGGATGTGTACTTAGACACGGCCCCTCACACATAGCATGACGCATGCACTTGGACAGAGACCAACTCTGAGTATATATGGGGGAAAGAGCAGCTGATGATTGAAGTACTGTACACACACTCAGTCACGTACATTCCAGCACACTGCCTCCAACATTGCTACTGTTTTTTTCTCCTTTCCTCCCCTACCCCCTTCTTTCTTTCTTTCTTTCTTTCTTTTGTCCTTTCTCTATTATTCTTTCTTCCTCTCCCTTTTCTTTCTTTTTGTTACTTTCGGGTCTTTCTTTTGTTATTTCTTTCCTTTCTTTTTTGTCCCCTTGCTTTCTTTTCCTCCTTTGCTTTATTTCTGATTTCTTTTTTTTCTGCCTTTCTCTCTCCCTCTGTCATTCTTTTCCCTCCCTTTCTTTTCCTCCTCTTCTCTCTTCCTGTCTCTATCTTCCCTCTTCCTCAGGGTGTTCTTCCTGCACAAGAAGGCCATCAGCGCGCTGCACTCTCTCCTGTGCAGCCACGACTCCGACCCGCGCTACACCGACCCGCAGGTGCGCGCCCACGTGGCCCAGCTCTACCTGCCACTCATCCCCGTCATCATGGAGACGCTGGGCCTGCTGCACGACTTCACCGGTGAGCCGCCGCGCTGACGTGGCCGCCCCCTCTGCCCTCTCAGGCTACCCAGCCAGCCCCATTCAGTCACGAGATGATAGGGGGATGGGGGTTCAGTCACGATGATAGGGGGATGGGGGGTGGGGGGGGTGCAAGAGGAATGAGGTCATTTAGAAAGATCAAAGGGGCTTTGGCTCTGAATTATTGTCACAACATGTCTTCACAATGCCAAAGTTTGTTTAGGTTTGTTGGCAAACAGAGCATATGTGATTCAGCTAATAGCAGGCCCTGTAATGGTGTGATGTGTTCTAACTGTGGTGTTGACAGAAGCCTGAAACATATGGGGCTTTTCATGACTGGTAAGCAGTGTGTTGAAGACTGTATTGCGGTGTGTCAGTATCGGCGTTAATGTGGGACTTATGTTTGCTTGCTTTGTGGCTTCGCACAGACCCCTCCCCCCCTCGCGTGCGCCACGCCTCAGCGCTCGCAGATGACGGCGACCCAGACAACGGCAGCACCATCAGTCAGTCTGTCGCCATGGCGATTGCCGGCTCACCCCTGCCACACTCCAAGGCGAACCACTTCGCTCTTCCCTCGGTGGTGAGTGGAACACAGCACAGTTTTCTCAGAGCCGTGAACGCACATGTGTAGAATGCCGACAGAGCACACACTGAAATGATAGCAGAGATACAGACAGACAGAAAGCCTGTCGAGTGATGTTTTCGTTCAGTTACTCTAGTTGTGCCCATACATGCATCACACCTGCTGGAGGAGAGAGAGTGTTAAATAATTCAGTGGTGTCCAAAGGGATGGAGGAGCGGGCTGGTGTCAGGCATAATTAATGCAGTCATGATTGGCCCTCCTTCTGGAACATTCCATCTGGCTGAGAATGAGGTCAGCACTGCAGTTCTCAGACTGGCCACTAGAGGAGCAAGCTAATAAGGAGGCACTGCCCTGCGGTACCTCTGTCTACCACCAGAGGGCATGTCTAGTTTCCTGTCTTTTCTGGAGTCCTATTGTTAGTCCCTGGAGGGCTCTGTGCTGGCGGGAAGAATGGGCCAATCACATACATCTACAGTGGGCAAATGAGACGTATTTACCACCTGAAGACAGCTAGGAATGGCTGTAGACTTAAATGGCTTCTGAAACTTATGTATAGCACTGCTGTCGTTCATAGATGGTCTTTCAAGGTAGCACACAAACTAGATGTTTCAGTATAACTAAGAATCTAAGTTCAGTTGATCAAACTTTTTTTTCTTTCTGTCTGGCCATCTGTTGCCTTTCTTTCTTCTTCTGTCTGTGTTTTTCTTTCTGTCTATCTTTCTACTTTTTTTTCTTTTTTTTTCTTCTAACTTCTCTATGTATTACTTTCATCCTCCCTCCCTCCCTCCCTCCCTCAGGCTGGCCGTCAGTGCAGCTCGCTGTCTGTGGAGTGCAGCCGCACTCTGCTGGTGTGTTTTCTTTGGGTGCTGAAGAATGCGGACGCCTTACTGCTGGAGCGCTACGTCTCCGACCTGTCTGTCATCCAGATCAACCGCCTGCTCGACCTGCTGCACCTCTGCATCTCCTGCTTTGAGTACAAGGTACTGGTGCATCAACCCAAACACACACACACACACACACACACACACACACACACACACACACACACACACACACACACACACACACACACACACACACACACACACACACACACACACACACACACACAGAAGCCTCTCCTGCTAGTAGTTGGAGAGGATCTACAGCTCCTCTGCTTTCCGGTTTCTACATCTAGCCACTCAATAGTACTCACTCAATCAATAAATCCCTTTCTTACAAGAGCATTAGTAGGTGGTGTGAACAAAATGGCTCCTATGAAAAGGTTCAATAATAGATAGATGCCCAGCAGATGAAGTCCATGTCCGTGGATTGCACTGAGGGGAGATGATGGGGCAGAAGCATACGTGTGCAGAGATATAGAAGAATGGTAGTGCAGTCTGCAGTCTGCAGAACATATAGCAGTTGATAAAGGCACAAGATTCTAGAGCAGTTTCGGTGTGACAAAAGGTCTGATTGACCTCGGGTGAGGCTGCTCTTTGGCTCAGCTGTATGTGCTTATCTCAGGGAAAGAAGGCCCTGGAGAGGATCAACAGCCTGACCTTTAAGAAGTCTCAGGACATGAAGGCTCGCCTGGAGGAGGCCATCTTGGGCACCATCGGGGCCAGACAAGAGATGGTGCGACGCTGCAGAGGTGAGTGAGTGAGAGTGTGTGTGTGTGTGTGTGTGTGTGTGTACACCTGTATTAATATACACGTTTACAGGTCCAGTTGTTTCCCATATTCCTGTGTGGGTCAGCGTGTGTTATAGTGTGTGTGTTTGGATCAGGACGTGGGTTTCCTCTGTGTGTGAGTGTGTGTGTGTGTATGTGTGCCAGTATGTTTATGTAAGTGTGCATGAGTTTGCTCTAGGGGTGTGTGTGTGTGTGTGTGTCTCTATGTGTGGTTGCATTCGATCTGTTTAGCCTCCCTGTTTTGCTCTGTGCAGAAAGGAGTCCGTATGGCCAGGAAAATGTCAGGTGGAGGAAAAATGCCACTCACTGGAGACAGAACGCAGACAGGGTTGACAAGTAAGTCTTTCTTTCTCTCTCTCTTTCTTTCTTTCTCTCTCTCTCTCTCCCATCCTCACACACGCACACATATAACACACACTTTATGTCTCTCTTTCTTCCTCTCTCTTTTTTCGTCATCTCTCTATTTCATCCTCCCCCCACCTCACTGGCTGGCAGTCCCTCTCTTCTAGTTTACATGTTGGCATTAGTATCGTCTGCGTAATGCCAAAGCAAGCCACTTAGGTCATGAATTATAGAACTACTTCTTAGTGCCCACTTATGAACAGCACATGACTTTGACATTTGTGCGGGTGTGTGTGTGTGTGTTTGTCTGTGTGTGTGTGTGTTTGTTTGTCTACATGTGTGTGTATTTGTCTGTGTGTGTTTGTCTACGCACGCGTGTGTGTGTTTGTCTGTCTACGTGTGTGTGTGTGTGTGTGTGTGTGTGTGTGTGTGTGTGTGTTTGTCTGTGTGTGTGTGTGTGTGTTTGTCTGTGTGTGTGTGTGTGTTTGTCTACATGTGTGTGTGCGTGCGTGTGTGTGCGTGTGTGTGTGTGTTTGTCTGTGTGTGTGTGTGTGTGTGTGTGTGTGTGTGTGTGTGTTTGTCTATGCACGCGTGTGTGTGTTTGTCTACGTGTGCGTGTTTTTGTGTGCGTGTGGTGCGTCTACGTCTATGCGTGTGTGTGTGTGTGTGTGTGTGCCCTCTAGCAGGACCAAAGCAGAGGTGGAGCAGGAGTCTCTGGTGGATGGAAACTTGGCCACTGAGGCGTCTCTGATTGTGCTGGACACACTGGAGATCATTGTGAAGGTAAAGCCTCCTTCAGGCTCAATCAATCATACGCCAGCAGTGCCCCTTTCCTAAAGCCAGCGGGTAATCCTGGCCAGACCTGCAGGCTGGCTACAGCAGGGGTATATATTAGAACTCGCTCTCATAAACACACATTGGCGGAGTGCCGTCTGTGTAACGGGCAGTCTGTGTGTGTCGTGTGTGTGTGTGTGTGTGTGTGTGCCCTCAGACGGTGGTGGCATCGGAGCTGAAGGAGAGTGTTTTGGGAGGGGTGCTGCGTGTCCTCCTCCACAGTATGGCGGGGAACCAGAGCGCCCTCTTCCTTCAACACTGCTTCACTACACAGAGAGCACTGGTCTTCAAGGTGTGTGTGTACACTACACAAGTGTGTGTATGTGTATGAAAACTGATTATTACCAATGACATACAGTGATATAAACATTACATTTTTACTCTTACTAGGTAGTATCATCCTAATAATGTAGAGTTTTTAAAATATGGTGTGGTGTGTTTACATCTTGAGTAATCTTGCTCTAATTTGTGTGCGTGTGTGTGCGTGTGTGTGTGTGCGTGTGTGTGCGTGTGTGTGCGTGTGTGTGTGTGCGTGTGTGTGCATGTGTGTGCGTGTGCGTTATCAGTTCCCAGAGATGCTGTTTGAGGAGGACACTGAGCTGTGTGCGGACTTGTGTCTGCGTCTGCTCCGGCACTGCGGCAGCAGCGTGGCCTCCGTGCGCAGCCACGCCAGCGCCTCCCTCTACCTGCTCATGAGGCAGAACTTTGAGATCGGCAACGTAAGAATACCACACACACACACACACACACACACACACACACACACACACACACACTCACACTCAGACAGACAGACAGAAGCAAACAGACACACAGACACACACACTCAGACAGACAGAAGCAAACAGTTAAATACTGTTAGCACATATGTCTCATAACGTTTTCAAACATGTCTCCTTCCTCTGGTGCAGAACTTTGCGCGTGTGAAGATGCAGGTGACCATGTCCCTGTCCTCCCTGGTGGGGACGTCGCAAAACTTCAACGAGGACCACCTGCGCCACTCGCTCAAGACCATCCTCACCTACGCGGAGGACGACCTGGAGCTGCGCGACTCGCCCTTCCCCGAACAGGTGAGTGACCGCAGCCGAGAGCACTGCACTGGGTACAGCAGGGGGGGGGGTAGTGTTGGCTGGACGCAGTGCTGGGTGTAGGATAGAGCACAGTGCTGGTTACAGTAGAGGACATAGCTCTGGGCACAGTGTTGGTTTGTGTCAGAGGGCACAGTGTTGGGTACACCAGTACATAGAGGCTGTATCAGAGGGCACAGTGTTGGGTACACCAGTACATAGAGGCTGTATCAGAGGGCACAGTGTTGGGTACACCAGTACATAGAGGCTGTATCTGAGGGCACAGTGTTGGGTACACCAGGCTGTGTCAGAGGGCACAGTGTCTGGCGAGGAGACCCACCCTAGCTCACAGCAGTGAGAGAGAGAGAGCAGAGTCCATATTCAATTTGAAACGCAATGAAGTCCGCGTTAGACCCTGTGACGCCATGACACCACTCAAATAGAGCAACGTGGAAGAGAGAGAAATGTATGTCCACATCAGACAGCGAGGATGGAGCACAGCCTTTGTTGGACAGGTCAAAGGGCATATTCATATTCAATGTCGGTCTCTCTTCTGAGCCAGTAATAACACAGGGAATTCTGATATGTGCTGTTATGACAAGCACACTTGTCACGTGTCCAACACATCAGTGCGTATTATGAAAATATTTAAACTGTAAAATGATCAAACATCTAAAGTTGAACTGATTACTGCCTAGCACAGTTCATAACCTCCAAAGTGTAATCACCGCCGTGGCCTTCACTTTATCTCACATACACAGGGCTAACAAACACGCCTGAAAGCAAGCTACATAGATCATTGGGAATCTGTTTATGTAGAATATTGTGTAAAGGTAAGTGAAGAGGTTAGTAGTGATGCGTAGCCTAATTTTCGGAGGTCTCGTTCTCTCCGTGGAGAAAAGAATGCACTATATGTGCGTGTTAATCCATAAACCAAAGCCAGGTAATATTTATATTCTGTACAAAGTCAATAGCCTACAACTACATGACCAATAAGCCAAGCAGAGCTTACATTTCCATCCCTGTCTAAAAGTTTCCGATTATCATTTTATTTTCTACCTCTGCCTTATCATCGACCTTTATCATCTTTCTCTAATAGTTACGTTACTTTTTTTCAATTTGAAATTACGTTTTTTTTACAAAACATATAATCCAATAGATTTGACTGTGAGATGAAAAACAGGAAACATAAACTGAGCATCTGACCAGGATCTCTCTGTTTCTGGCTCTCTAAATCATGTGGACATAGAATATATTATTGCTATAGGCAACCGATATGATGCATGACCCCAACACTATTACAATGACACTAGTTATATTAACAGTTAGTTATATTAACAGCTTTATGTGGTTGGTGTTGGTAGATAGACTAGCATCGCTCCCTGCACTGTGAAATGGCAACGTGTAGCAACAAAATATATTTAATAAGCATTGAATATGCAGTAAAT
>NC_045152.1:29944724-29949724 GCF_900700415.2 Clupea harengus | reverse complement strand
CTGCAGAACATGGCGGGGAAGCACTCGGAGAGGGGCAACCATGCTGAGGCCGCCCACTGCCTGGTGCACAGCGCCGCCCTGGTGGCCGAGTACCTCAACATGCTGGAGGACTGCCGCTACCTGCCCATTGGCTGTGTGACCTTCCAGGTGAGCAGGACCAACAGACTTGAGTTTGGTTATTGGTGTGTTCATCATGGTGTGTTTCTCTGTGTGTGTGTGTGTGTGTGTGTACTTGTGTATGTGAGTGTGATCATATAGATGTGTATGAATGTGTGTGTGCCTTTATGTGTGTGTCTGCTTGTGTGTGCAATCATATAAATGTGTATGAATGACAGCGTTTATGTGAGTGTGTGTGTGTGTGTGTGTGTGTGTGTGTTTAGCTTTCTCAGTGCAGCAGATGGTGCGTAGCTCTAGTCCCACACCCGTTTCTCCGTCTCCTCTCTCCACAGAGCATTTCCTCAAACGTTCTGGAAGAATCTGCCGTGTCTGATGACATCCTGTCCCCTGAGGAGGAGGGCATCTGCGCTGGGAAATACTTCAGCGAGTCGGGCCTGGTGGGGCTGCTGGAGCAGGCCGCCTCCTCCTTCAATATGGTGAGAGTTACGCCAGGGCCTGCTCTCAGTGTGTGTGTGTGTGTGTGTGTGTGTGGAGAGAGTTGAGCTGGGGATCACAGCAAGGCCTGTGTGTGTGTCTGTGTGTGTCTGTGTGTGTCTGTGTCTGTGTGTGTGTATGGTGAGATTAGGACAGGGTCTGCTTTCAGTTGGCTACTGAAGGCGGCAGCTACTGCAACAGCTGTGCTATGGGGAGAGAGTCTGTCTCTGAATCTCTCTCTCTCCTTCTCGGTCTTATTTTCATCCCCTCCCACTCTCTCTCTCTCTCTCTCTCGCTCCCTCTCGCTCCCTCGTCTGAAGTTGGAGATGATAAACTTATTGCTTTCCAGAAGAATGTGTCAGAGGGCGTAGTGCTCTTGCTGTCTTTCTTTTTTAAACCAAGGATGTAAGTCTTATGACCAGGATGTTGAATGTGTTTTTTAATGGTATGTTTATGCGAAACTGCTAGCAACTGTTTTTTTTTATAAAGGAATGATAAATCTCTCTCTCTCGCTCTCCCTCTCTCCTTCTCTCTGTCTCTCTTTCTCCCTCTATCTTTCTCTGGGTGTTTTACTCGTTCCCTAAGGCTGCCATGTATGAGGCCATCAATGAAGTCTATAAGATCCTGCTGCCCGTCCACGAAGCCAACCGGGACTTCAAGAAGCTGGCCATCGTCCACGGCAAGCTGCAGGAAGCCTTCAACAAAGTTTACAACCAGGTCGGTTCAGCCGGGTACAGGGTCCACTGCTGGCCTTCATTACTGCAGGGAGGCACATGCTTGAATCTCACTGTATGAAGGGAATATGAGGACTTAGTATCAAAGGAGATGTGGGTGAGACAGGAAAATCCAGCCAAGGGATAGCGTCTGTCTGTCTGCCTGTCTGTCTGCCTGTCTGTCTGTCTGTCTGTCTGTCTGTCTGTCTGTCTGTCTGTCTGTCTGTCTGCCTGTCTGCTTCACATCTTTGCTGGCCCAAGTCTTGTTAAATCTCTGATCCTCTTAGGTCTGTGATAATGTTATTTCATCACATGCTGATGTTCCTTTTGGTCATCCCTCCCTCCCTACCTCTCTCTTTCTCTCTTTCTTTCTCTCTGTTTTTCTGTCTGCCTGGGTCTGTGCACAACCTCCTCCAGAGCTCAGGATGGGAGGTAAGAACTATTCACTTTCACTCAAGCGTCTCAAATTTATGTCAAATAAATGTTATAAGTGTGTGAGTGTGTGTGTGTGAGAGAGACACCGCTTACAAAAGAACAACTGTCTTTCTTTCTTTCTTTCTTTCTTTCTTTCTTTCTCTTTCTCTCCTCTCTCCTGTATTGCCTGTGGGCTCCGGTGTCCTGTCTGCCCCCCTGAACGAGTGAGTAAAAAACCCAAACACACACTCAGTGAATACCAACACTCACTCAGTGTAACACACACAATCACTCCCACAGTTATATAAAGCCCATTTAGGGAGAGGGCTTGGAATGAGTGGTGCACCTCAGGCCCATGAGCTATTCAGCCTCTCACTCAGCCCCTCACACTGCCCCAGATACACCCTTCATAGACACACACACACACACACACACACACACACACACACACACACATACACATACACACACACACTCAGAGATACACTCATGTAGACACACACTGACACCAATACACACACTCACAGACTCACTCATGCACGCAAACTCAGACACATTCATACACATACTCTCACAGACACACACTCATACCATCACACTCTATCACACTGATAGACTCATACACACACTGACACTGATAGACTCATACACACACTGACACTGATAGACACACAGACACACACTCATACGCACACTCACACAGACGCAGACAAACATGCAGACACAAAGGGACAGAGGCAGAGACACACTCACGCAGATATGCTCACACATGCAAACACACAGGCACATAGATACACACACAGATAAATGCACTTGCACATACACACACACACACACACACACACAGACACAGACACACACACACACAGACATGCCCAGACTGATCTGCTCCGACAGACACTCTCTCACATAGAGGCACACTCACAGAGTCATCCCCCCGTGTTGAGAGGTTAACAGCCATAGACACCCAACAATGACATGTTACAGACTGCTCCTTGATCCTGTCCCACTCACGATGCTAATGTCGTCTGTCTTCCCCGCCCCACAGCAAACAGAGGATGTTCGGCACCTACTTCCGCGTGGGCTTCTACGGGTGCCGCTTTGGCGACCTGGACGAGCAGGAGTTCGTCTACAAGGAGCCCTCCATCACCAAGCTGGCCGAGATCTCCCACCGCCTGGAGGCACGTGTACCCATGGCCTAGGGGAGGGGGCGGGGAGGGGAGGGGGGCTCATCTTTCATTTGTCTGGGCTTTCTGTGCAGTGATTCACCGGTTTCAGACCGAGAGAAAACAATATATGGAAAAGCTGGACTAAAAACATTTTTATTTCTGGAAGGCGTTTCTGGCCTTGTGTTAAATCTTATGTTAAAAAATTTCAATTATGCTTATGTTAACTCATTTTAATTGTATTGTATTATTATAGTTAGTTTCTAATATGTTGGCACTCTGAGATTCTTCTGAATGAAGAGTGCATTACAAATTAAATTAATTATTATTATTATTATTATTAATATATATATAGATGTAGAAAGAGATACAGAAGAGATGACACCACCATTTACATTTACAACTTCTTTCACACAAAAAATAAAACAGAATTTAAATCATGTTGTATACACAACCAAATTCTAACAATAATATATAGAGAGAGGGAGAGGTGAAGAGAAAGAGCTGTGTTGCCAGAGCTGTGTCTGCACAACATGGATTTTCAGTTGCTGTGGAGAAAAGTGGCTGATGAATTAGTAAAACATAAATACATGCTATTTTAAATGTAAAAATTGCTTATGCATAACTATATGTGATGAATGGCTAGTTAATGGACATTGGGTGTAGTGTTAGACCGATTAATCGGTCAGCTGATTAATCGGGCCGATATCTGGCATTTTTAGTTAATCAGCATCGGCCACCCTATTCTCTTAATATCGGCATCGGCCATTGAAAAACCCATATCGATCTATCATTAATTGAGTGCTTAATGCAATGCTATGGTCTCCTGTATTTCTGCAGGAGTTTTATGCAGAGCGCTTTGGTGATGATGTGGTTGAGATCATCAAAGACTCCAACCCAGTGGACAAGACCAAGATGGACCCCAATAAGGTGAGATTCCCTTCAGGAAGGAGAGGCAAATGAGTTTGCATGAGAAAGGGGGAAAAAGCAAGAATTTTGGCCTAAGGCTCGGCACTTGAATCTGTCTTGAACTCAATCCAGCAGGAAAAGGCCATGAGCTCTTCCATATGGTGGATGGGAGATTTGAACTTTAATGCACTGTCTCTATTCCTTGCTCAATTCACTTCTATTTATATCAGTCTTTAAACAGTGGCTTTCTTCACCGAGATGCCTTCCAGAACCGGTAGCTTAACAGTAGCTTACGTGTGCATGTGAATGTGTGTGTGTGTGTGTGTGCGTTTCGTGTGTGTGTGTATCTGTATGTCGAGCAGGCCTGCCTCCAAATCACGTACGTGGAGCCCTTCTTCGACACATACGAGCTGAAGGAGAGGATCACCTACTTTGACAAGAACTACAACCTGCGCACCTTCATGTACTGCACACCCTTCACTCTGGACGGCCGCGCCCACGGTGACCTGCACGAGCAGTACAAGCGCAAGTCCATCCTCACCACCTCCCACGCCTTCCCATACATCAAGACACGCATCAACGTCATCCACAAAGAAGAGGTGTGTGAGCGTACACATGGGTTGGTGTGTGTGTGTGTGTGTGTGTGTGTGTGTGTGTGTGTGTGTGTGTGTGTGTGTGTGTGTGTGTGTGTGTGTGTGTGTGTGTGTGTGTGTGTGTGTGTGTGTGTGTGTGTGTGTGTGTGCATATTTTGGATGTAAGTGTGTGTGCATACTTTGGATGTAGGTGTGTGTGTGTGGGGGGGGGGGGGGTGTTGTGGGTGTATCAGCCTTGGGCTTTAATCTATTTGTGTGTGTGTGTGTGTGTGTGTGTGTGTGTGTGTGTGTGTGTGTGTGTGTGTGCATATTTTGGATGTAAGTGTGTGTGCATACTTTGGATGTAGGTGTGTGTGTGTGGGGGGGGGGGGGGTGTTGTGGGTGTATCAGCCTTGGGCTTTAATCTATTTGTGTGTGTGTGTGTGTGTTTGTGTGTGTGTGTGTGTGTGTGTGTGTGTTGTGTGTGTGTGTGTGTGTGTTTGTGTGTGTGTGTGTGTGTGTGTGTGTGTGTGTGTGTTTGTGTGTGTGTGTGTGTGTGTGTGTGTGTGTGTTTGTGTTTGTGTCTGTATTGTCAATTTGTCTACTCTGTCTGTATGCCCTTTTTTCTGGCTGTT